>NC_053022.1:260649123-260769842 GCF_003073215.2 Triticum urartu
CCTATAACAGTCATCGCCTGCCCGCGAGAAATTTTCCCAGGCCACCGCGGCACGGCGGGACATCTCTGCTGCTTCCGCGGCGCGGCCGGACCAGTCTGCTGCATCGACGGCGCGGCGGGACCTCCGTGCTGCTTCAGCGGCGCGGCAGGACCTCTGTGCTGCTATTTCCACGCGGCAGGACATGTCGGCTGCTCTCGTAGTGAGGCGGGACATCTCTCGTGCTTCCGCTTGCATGCTCGCCTCTCCCTGGTGGCAATCTCTCGACCCAGAACTCACGCTGGCCATGGCAGATGATACGTCCATTTTGCATCATGCTTTTATATCGATATTTATCGCATTATGGACTGTTATTCCACTTTATGTCAAAATACTTATGGCTATTCTCTCTTATTTTACAAGGTTTACATAAGGAGGGAGAATGTTGGCAGCTGGAATTCTGGGCTGGAAAAGGAGCAAATATTAGAGACCTATTCTGCGCAACTCCAAAAGCCTTGAAACTCCATGGAACATCTTAAAACAAATAAAGAAAAATCCTCGCCAAAGATGAAGGCCAGGGGGCCCACACCCTGCTCACGAGGGTGGGGGGCGCCCCCCTAGGGCGCGCCCCTACCTCGTGGGCCCCCTGGTGGCTCTCCAACATCCATCTTCTCCTATATGAAGTCTTTCGATGAGAAAAAAATAAGAAGGAACTTTTCGGGACGAGACTCCGCCGCCACGAGGCGGAACCTTGGTGGAACCAATCTAGAGCTCCGGCAGAGCTGTTCTGCCGGGGATACTTCCCTCCGGGAGGGGGAAATCATCACCATCGTCATCACCAACGCTCCTCTCATCGGGAGAGGGAAATCTCCATCAACATCTTCACCAGCACCATCTCATCTCCAAATCCTAGTTCATCTCTTGTATCCAATTCTTGTCTCAAAGTCCTGGATTGGTGCTAGTAGGTTGCTAGTAGTGTTGATAGTAGGTTGCTAGTAGTGTTGATTACTCCTTGTAGTTGATGCTAATTGGTTTACTTGGTGGAAGATCATATGTTCAGATCCTATATTGCACATTATTACCCCTCTAATTATGAACATGAATATGCTTTGTGAGTAATTACGTTTGTTCCTGAGGACAAGGGAGAAGTCTTGCTATTAGTAGTCATGTGAATTTGGTATTCGTTTGATATTTTGATAAGATGTATGTTGTCTAGCCTCTAGTGGTGTTATGTGAACGTCGACTACATAACACTTAACCATTATTTGGGCCTAGAGGAAGGCATTGGGAAGTAATAAGTAGATGATGGGTTGCTAGAGTGACAGAAGCTTAAACCCTAGTTTATGCGTTGCTTCGTAAGGGGCTGATTTGGATCCATATGTTTCATGCTATGGTTAGGTTTACCTTAATACTTTTGTTGTAGTTGCGGATGCTTGCAATAGAGGTTAATCATAAGTGGGATTCTTGTTCAAGTAAGAACAGCACCCAAGCACTGGTCCACCCACATATCAAAGTATCAAAGTATCGAACGCGAATCATATGAACATGATGAAAACTAGCTTGACGATATTCCCATGTGTCCTCGGGAGCGCTTTTCCTATTATAAGAGTTTGTTCCGGCTTGTCCTTTGCTACAAAAAGGATTGGGCCACCTTGCTGCACTTTATTTACTTTTGTTACTTGTTGCTCGTTACAATTTATCATATCACAAAACTATCTGTTACCACTTATTTCAGTACTTGCAGAGAATACCTTGCTGAAAACCGCTTATCATTTCCTTCTGCTCCTCGTTGGGTTCGACACTCTTACTTATTGAAAGGACTATGATAAATCCCCTATACTTGTGGGTCATCAAGACTCTTTTCTGGCGCCGTTGCCGGGGAGTGTAGCGCCTTTGGTAGGTGGAATTTGGTAAGGAAAAATTTATATAGTGTGCTGAAATTCACTGTCACTTGTTACTATGGAAAGTAATTCTCTGAGGGGCTTGTTCGAGGTATCTTCACCCCGTCCAGTAGAGCAAAGAGTTGCTCCTCAACCTACTGAACCTATTGAAAATGAAACTCCTTTTGAATTTCCTTCGGGTATGATGGAAAAACTGCTAGCTAACCCTTTAACAGGAGATGGAACGAAGCATCCTGATGAGCACTTAATATATGTGGATGAAGTTTGTGGATTATTTAAGCTTGCAGGTATACCCGATGATGTTGCTAAGAAGAAGGTCTTCCCTTTATCTTTGAAGGGAGCCGTATTGATATGGTATAGGCTATGTGATGATATGAGATCATGGGACTATAAAAGATTGAAGTTGGAATTTCATCAAAAGTATTACCCTATGCATCTTGTTCATCGTGATCGCAATTATATATATAATTTCTGGCCTCGCAAAGGAGAAAGCATCACTCAAGCTTGGGGGGGGGGCTTAAATCAATGTTATATTCATGCCCCAATCATGAGTTCTCGAGAGAAATAATTATGCAAAGTTTTTATGCTCGGCTTTCTCATAATAATCAAACCATGCTCGATACTTCTTGTGCTGGCTCTTTTATGATGAAGACTATTGAATTCAGATGGAATTTATTGGATAGAATTAAATGCAACTCTGAAGATTGGGACCTCGACGAAGGTAAGGAGTCAGGTATGACACCTAAGTTTGATTGTGTTAAATCTTTTATGGACACCGATATTTTCCGTAAGTTTAGCACTAAATATGGACTTGACTCTGAGATGGTAGCTTCTTTTGTGAATCTTTTGCTACTTATGTTGATCTCCCTAAGGAGAAGTGGTTTAAATATCATCCTCCCATAGAAGTAAAAGTAGCTGCACCTATTAAAGTTGAAGAAAAGACTGTCACTTATAATGATCCTATTGTTCCTACTTCTTATGTTGAGAAACCACCTTTCCCTATTAGAATAAAGGATCATGCTAAAGCTTCAACTGTTGTTCGTAAAAGCAATATTAGAACTTATACACCTCCTGAGCAAGTTAAAGTAGAACCTAATATTGCTATTGTTAAAGATCTCTTGTCTGATAATATTGATGGGCATGTTATTCAGTTCGAAGGTGAAACTGCTAGAATTGCTAAACCTTGTGATAAAGATAAACATAGACCTGTGGTAGGCGTTCCTGTTATTTCTGTTAAAATAGGAGATCATTGTTATCATGGCTTATGTGATATGGGTGCTAGTGCTAGTACAATACCTATTGACTTATACAAAGAAATTATGCATGACATTGCACCTGTTGAGTTAGAAGAAATTGACGTTACTATTAAACTTGCTAATATAGATACTATTTCACCAATGGGAATTGTTAGAGATGTTGAAGTCTTGTGTGGGAAAACTAAATATCTTGCTGATTTTCTTGTTCTTGATTCCCCACAAGATAGTTTGTGTCCCATTATATTTGGTAGACCCTTCTTAAATACCGTCAATGCTACCATAGATTGCACAAAGAATGTTGTTACTGTTGGCTTGGATGATATGATTCATGAGTTTAATTTCTCTAAATTTAGTAAACAACATCGTGAGGAAGAATTACCTAGTAAGGATGAAATTATTGGTCTTGCTTCTATTGTCGTACCTCCTAGTGATCCTTTAGAACACTATTTGCTAGACCATGAAAATGATATGTTCATGAATGAAAGAAGGGAAATAGATGAAGTATTCTTTAAACAGGAACCTATTCTGCAACACAATTTGCCTGTTGAAATCTTAGGGGATCCTCCTCCACCCAAGGGTGATCCCGTGTTTGAGCTTAAACTGTTGCCTGATAATCTTAAGTATGCTTATCTTGATGAAAAGAAGATATATCCTGTTATTATTAGTGCTAACCTTTTAGAGCATGAAGAAGAAAGATGATTGAAAACTCTGAAGAAGCATCGTGCTGCTATTGGATATACTCTTGATGATCTTAAGGGAATTAGTCCCATTCTATGTCAACATAAAATAAATTTGGAAGTAGATGCCAAACCAGTTCGTGATCCTCAACGACGTCTGAATCCTAAAATGAAAGAAGTGGTAAGAAAAGAAATACTCAAGCTTCTGGAGGCAGGTATAATCTATCTTGTTGCTGATAGTGAGTGGGTAAGTCCTGTCCATTGTGTCCCTAAGAAGGGAGGTATTACTGTTGTTCCTAATGATAAAGATGAATTGATTCCACAAAGAATTATCACAGGTTATAGGATGGTAATTGATTTCCGCAAATTAAATAAAGATACTAAGAAAGATCATTACCCCTTACCTTTTATTGATCAAATGCTAGAAAGATTATGCAAACATACACACTATTGCTTTCTAGATGGTTATTCTGGTTTCTCTCAAATCCATGTGTCGGCTAGAGATTAATCAAAGACTACTTTTACATGCCCTTTTGGTACTTTTTCTTATAGACGTATGCCTTTTGGTTTATGTAATGCACCTGCTACCTTTCAAAGATGCATGATGGCTATATTCTCTGACTTTTGTGAAAAGATTTGTGAGGTCTTCATGGACGATTTTTCCGTCTATGGTTCCTCTTTTGATGATTGCTTGAGCAATCTTGATCGAGTTTTGCAGAGATGTGAAGAAACTAATCTTGTCTTGAATTGGGAAAAGTGCCACTTTATGGTTATTGAAGGTATTTTCTTGGGGCACAAAGTTTCTGAAAGAGGTATTGAAGTTGATAAAGCCAAGGTTGATGCTATTTAAAAGATGCCATGTCCCAAGGACATCAAAGGTATAAGAAGTTTCCTTGGTCACGCTGGATTTTACAGGAGGTTCATTAAGGACTTCTCAAAAATTTCTCAGCCTCTGACTAATTTATTGCAAAAAGATATACCATTTGTCTTGATGATGATTGTGTAGAAGCATTTGAAATACTTAAGAAAGCATTAGTCTCTGCACCTGTTGTTCAGCCACCTGATTGGAATTTACCCTTTGAAATTATGTGTGATGCTAGTGATTATGCTGTAGGTGATGTTCTAGGGCAAAGAGTTGATAAGAAATTAAATGTTATTCATTATGCTAGTAAGACTCTAGACAATGCTCAAAGAAATTATGCTACTACTGAAAAAGAGCTTTTAGCAGTTGTATTTGCTTGTGATAAATTCAGATCTTATATTGTTGATTCTAAAGTAACTATTCAAACTGATCATGCTGCTATTAAATATCTTATGGAAAAGAAAGATGCTAAACCTAAACTTATTAGATGGGTTCTCTTGCTACAAGAATTTGATTTGCATATTGTTGATAGAAAGGGAGCTGAGAACCCCGTTGCAGACAACTTGTCTAGGTTAGAAAATATTCTTGATGACCCACTACCTATTAACGATAGCTTTCCTGATGAACAATTAAATGCTATAAGTACTTCTTGTAGTACTCCATGGTATGCTGATTATGCTAATTATATTGCTGCTAAGTTTATACCACCTAGCTTCACATACCAGCACAAGAAAAGGTTTTTCTATGATTTAAGACATTACTTTTGGGATGACCCACATCTTTATAATGAAGGAGTAGATGGTGTTATTAGACGTTGTGTACCTGAGCATGAACATGAACAGATCCTACGCAAGTGTCATTCCGAGGCTTATGGAGGACACCACGCTGGAGATAGAACTGCACATAAGGTATTGCAATCTGGTTTTTATTGGCCTACTCTCTTCAAGGATGCCCGTAAGTTTGTTTTGTCTTGTGATGAATGTCAAAGAATTGGTAATATTAGTAGACATCAAGAAATGCCTATGAATTATTCACTTGTTATTGAACCATTTGACGTTTGGGGCTTTGATTATATGGGACCTTTTCCTGCCTCTAATGGATACACACATATTTTAGTTGCTGTTGATTACGTTACTAAGTGGGTAGAAGCTATTCCAACTAGTAGTGCTGATCATAACACTTCTATTAAAATGCTTAAGGAAGTTATTTTCCCGAGGTTTGGAGTCCCTAGATATTTAATGACTGATGGGGGTTCACATTTATTCATGGTGCTTTCTGTAAAATGCTTGCTAAATATGATGTCAATCATAGAATTGCATCTCCTTATCACCCTCAGTCTAGTGGTCAAGTAGAGTTGAGCAATAGAGAGCTCAAATTAATTTTGCAAAAGACTGTTAATAGGTCTAGAAAGAATTGGTCTAAGAAACTTGATGATGCATTATGGGCATATAGAACTGCATATAAAAATCCTATGGGTATGTCTCCGTATAAAATGGTTTATGGAAAAGCATGTCACTTACCTCTCGAACTAGAACATAAGGCATATTGGGCTATTAAAGAGCTTAACTATGATTTTAAACATGCCGGTGAGAAGAGGTTATTTGATATTAGCTCACTTGATGAATGGAGAGCCCAAGCTTATGAAAATGCCAAGTTGTTTAAAGAAAAAGTCAAAAGATGGCATGACAAAAGGATACAAAAGCGTGAGTTTAATGTGGGTGATTATGTATTGCTATACAACTCTCGTTTAAGATTTTTTGCAGGAAAACTTCTCTCTAAATGGGAAGGCCCCTATGTTATCGAAGAGTTCTATCGTTCCGGGGCCATAAAGATCAACAACTTTGAAGGCACAAATCCGAAGGTGGTAAACGGTCAAAGAATTAAACATTATATCTCAGGTAATCCCATAAATGTTGAAACCAATATTATTGAAACCGTAACCCCGGAGGAATACATAAGGGACACTTTCCGGAACGTTTCAGACCCCGAAAAGGAATAGGTATGTGGTACGGTAAGTAAACCGACTCCAAAACAATTTTTAAGGCAATATTTCTCCGTTTTGGAATATTTAGAAAAATAGAAAAATAAGTAGCAGTCTGGGAAGGACACGAGGGTGGTGGGCGCGCCCCCCTACCCCGTGAGCACCTCGTGTGCCTTCCTGACTCCGTTTTCTTGCATGATACGTATTTTGGTTGGTAAAAATTCATCATATAACCTCCCGAAGGTTTTGACTCCCGTATCAAGCAAATATCCTCTGTTTTCGTTTCGAGCTGTCCCGTTGCAGATTAAATCAACATGTCTTCCTAGTATTTGGAGGAGAAAGCTATGTGGATGATTACTTAGCAAATCCAAAGGTCTATGGAGATGTGGAACACGATGGATGGACCACGGAGGAAGAAGAGGACTATGAACCCAAGGGGGAGGAGGAGACGAGCTCAGATAAAGATGAAGCACCATTACCTCAACCTGAGGACATGCATGTGGAGTTCAAAAAGTCAAGTATCCCTGATAGGGTAAAGAAACCCAAGTTCGAGTTTATCCCTTTTCGTCTCTTGCAGGAAAATAAGCAGGACCTATGCAAAAAGATATTAACCCTGGAGTGGGAGATTGATGATCTGAGGGATCAAAATGTCGTCCTCAAGCGCAAATTAAGGGAGAAGCCTAAGCCATCAACTAAGCCAACATTACCACCACCTTCTTCACCGACAAAGGAGATATAATCACATGGGTATGGGCACTCCCCTTGGCAACTACCAAGCTTGGGGGAGGTGCCCCGATATCATATCACAATCACAACTCCTATCTTTACCGTTTTTCTTAGTTCGATCTTATTAGTAGTATCTTGATCTAGTAGAATAAAGTTTATGGCATGATCTAGTTTTGAGTTTGCTTTATGATCTCTCTTTGTAATCGAGTCCGTGAGCTATATATAATAAAGATTAGTGTTGAGTCAAGGGCTTGATTATTTTGCCATGATCTTGGGTGAATAAAAGAAAAGAGAAAAAGAATAAAAAGAAACAAAGAGTTCATATTGATCTTATTGAGAGTAATGACTTCACATAGAAAGAGTATGATGATTAAAAGTTGTTGGGAGTTGGTAAACATAGCTTTGGTCATTGTTGCAATTAATAGGAAGTAATAAGGAAAGAGAGGTTTTCACATATAGATATATTATCATTGACATCTTTTATGATTGGGAGCACTCATTAAAATATGACATGCTAAAGAGTTGATGTTGGACAAGGAGGACAACGTAATGAGTTATGTCTTTCTTATACCTGAGATAAAGTATGTTGTCATGGATCCTCTAACTTGTTGAGCTTGCCTTTCCCCCTCATGCTAGCCAAATTCTCAGCACCAAGTAGAAATACTACTTGTGCTTCCAAATACCCTTAAACCAGTTTTGCCATGAGAGTCCACCATATCTACCTATGGATTGAGTAAGATCCTTCAAGTAAGTTGTCATCGGTGCAAAGCAATAAAAATTGCTCTAAATATGTATGATTGATTGGTGTGGGAGAAATAAGCTTTATACGATCTTGTGATGTGGAAGTAATAAAAGCGACAGACTGCATAATAAAGGTTCATATCACAAGGGGCAATATAAAGTGACGTTCTTTCGCATTGAGATTTTATGCATCCAACCATAAAAGCGCATGGCAACCTTTGCTTCCCTCTGCAAAGGGCCTATCCTTTATTATTATATTCTACCTTATGCAAGAGTCATGGTGATCTTCACATTTTCTTTTTCATTTTATCCTTTGGCAAGCTCAGCATGTTGGAAAGAACATGATATATATATATATCCAATTGGATGTAGGGGAGCATGAACCATTATTGTTGACATTACCCTTGAGGTAAAAGGTTGTGGGGCAAAACTATAAGCCCCTATCTTTCTCTGTGTCCCATTAAAACTCCGTAACCACAAGTATCGCGTGAGTGTTAGCAATTATGGAGGACTAAATGATAGTTGAGTATGTGGACTTGCTTTTTAGCTCTGACATAGACTCTTTCCGATGTTATGATAAATTGCAATTGCTTCAATGACTGAGATTATAGTTTGTCGGAGCCCAATAAGGTTTATGATTTATACTTTTTCATTGTGAATAGATCATCACTTGAACATAAGTAATCATATGACAAAATCTATATATGTTGCTATTATGAGAATAATCATATTTTATTTTTATCGACGCCTCTACCTCTAAACATGAGGACATATTTATTGTTATCGGCTTTTCGCTTGAGGACAAGCAAGGTCTAAGCTTGGGGGAGTTGATACGTCCATTTTGCATCATGCTTTTATATCGATATTTATCGCATTATGGACTGTTATTTCACTTTATGTCACAATACTTATGGCTATTTTCTCTTATTTTACAAGGTTTACATAAGGAGGGAGAATGCCGGCAGCTGGAATTCTGGGCTGGAAAAGGAGCAAATATTAGAGACCTATTCTGCGCAACTCCAAAAGCCCTGAAACTCCACGGAACATCTTAAAACAAATAAAGAAAAATCCTCGCCAAAGATGAAGGCCAGGGGGCCCACACCCTGCTCACGAGGGTGGGGGCGCCCCCCCCCCAAGGGCGCGCCCCCTACCTCATGGGCCCCCTAGTGGCTCTCCGACGTCCATCTTATCCTATATGAAGTCTTTCGATGAGAAAAAAATAAGAAGGAACTTTTTGGGACGAGACTCTGCCGCCACGAGGCAGAACCTTGGCGGAACCAATCTAGAGCTCCGGTAGAGCTGTTCTGCCGGGGATACTTCCCTCCGGGAGGGGGAAATCATCACCATTGTCATCACTAATGCTCCTCTCATCGGGAGAGGGCAATCTCCATCAACATCTTCACCAGCACCATCTCATCTCCAAACCCTAGTTCATCTCTTGTATCCAATTCTTGTCTCAAAGTCCGGGATTGGTGCTAGTAGGTTGCTAGTAGTGTTGATTACTCCTTGTAGTTGATGCTAATTGGTTTACTTGGTGGAACATCATATGTTCAGATCCTATATGCATATTATTACCCCTCTGATTATGAACATGAATATGCTTTGTGAGTAATTACATTTGTTCCTGAGGACAAGGAAGAAGTCTTGCTATTAGTAGTCATGTGAATTTGGTATTCGTTTGATATTTTGATAACATGTATGTTGTCTAGCCTCTAGTGCTGTTATGTGAACGTCGACTACATAACACTTCACCATTATTTGGGCCTAGAGGAAGGCATTGGGAAGTAATAAGTAGATGATGGGTTGCTAGAGTGACAGAAGCTTAAACCCTAGTGTATGCGTTGCTTTGTAAGGGGCTGATTTGGATCCATATATTTCATGCTATGGTTAGGTTTACCTTAATACTTTTGTTGTAGTTGCAGATGCTTGCAATAGAGGTTAATCATAAGTGGGATGCTTGTTCAAGTAAGAACAGCACCCATGCACCGGTCCACCCACATATCAAATTATCAAAGTATCAAACGCGACTCATATGAACGTGATGAAAACTAGCTTGGCGATATTCCCATGTGTCCTCGGGAGCGCTTTTCCTATTATAAGAGTTTGTTCCGGCTTGTCCTTTGCTACAAAAAGGATTGGGCCACCTTGCTGCACTTTATTTACTTTTGTTACTTGTTGCTCGTTACAATTTATCATATCACAAAACTATCTGTTACCACTTATTTCAGTACTTGCAGAGAATACCTTGCTGAAAACCGCTTATCATTTCCTTCTGCTCCTCGTTGGGTTCGACACTTTTACTTATCGAAAGGACTATGATAGATCCCCTATACTTGTGGGTCATCAGCAGACGCAAGGGAAGGATGCTGAATGACTTATTTGTTTTTGTGGATGAGGAGTTGAGGAGGAATGTGCAGTCATCTTGGCATACTAGTATTTATAACCGAGTACTAATACGCTCCTAAGTGGGAAACCGTTTAGGTTGTGATCGGTGTGAACAGGCTTGCAATTCAATATAGCGTGGAGTAATTTGGAATGTGACGAGACACAAGCTCAAAATTTATTGATGGTTCTAGTTTCGAAGTGTGGCACTATTCCTGGATGGGGTACTTCTTTTTCTACTCCCTCCTTTCCGGGTTTATAGGGCTTATCTCAAAATTTTAGTTTTTCCATTTTATAAGGCTCAATTTGGTTGTTCCCCAACACATGTTCAGATTCCAAGGTGCATTAAATCATTGCATGCAAGTATTAAGAGAAAATTGACCAATGCATGTACTTTGTGCATGCATGCATTGCAATTAATGCATTGATAAACATATTTTTTTGAGAAAAACAAGAGCATTAATTAGGTGCTTTTGCAAATTACAAAAAATATTCCACCACTCACCATCTTGGTTAGTGGGATTTTTGAATTAAGCCCTATAAACCGGAAAGGAGGGAGTACTGTTGTGTACGTGCAATAACTGGCACCGTCGTATACATATCTTACGGTTAATGGGGCGTTCGACAGGAATAGCCGCGTGGCGAGCTCTAGGCTAGTCTTTTTTCAGACGCATTAAACCTATCTCTCGGGACTTCTCGCACGCACCATCGTGCCACCCACAAAAACTTGTACTCTGAGTTTAGTAGTACGTTATACAGGAAGAGAAGAGGTGCACGCACGCACTCGTCCTCTCACACACGTGTCTATTTTTTCTCGAAAAGGAGGATGATGACCCCCGGCCTCTGCATCTGGGAGTCACACACGCATCTGTAGCTACGAATTGTAGTGTTCTCAACCATCCGATTGGCTCTATCATGGATGTACCTATATACTAAAACATGTCTAGATACATCTATATTTTGACAAATGGAAGGCATGTATTGTGGAATGGAGGGAGTGCTTGTCACCAAAATGGATAAAACAGGACGTATCTAGAACTAAAATATGTCTACATACATCTCCTTTTATCCATTTTGATGACAAGTAGTACTTCTTACGCAAAGGAACTTTATATCCAACAGACACAAAATATCCGTTCGACTATTGCAGATTACTGATCTGATGTCGAAGTAATTGCTGCATCGCCACCAAAACCCACCATTTCTTAAGCTAAAGTAGACCAAGGTAATCCCTATATTAGCATATTACTAAGATAAACAGAAGGCACTGTAGAAACATTTAGGACGTGAGCTTGTCAATCTAAATGTGGAGGGACACAAGCTTAGCCCTGGTCAGCAGCTTGGGCGGAACTGTCAAGAAGGTCAGCTCTTGCACATCGATGTTGCCGGGACCCTTGCTGCTTGTCACCTCCATTTCCACCTTGACGGCGTCGGTCGTGCCTTTGGGCTCTCCCGACGGGCCGTTCGCCATAGCTTGGCCACGTAGTGCGGCAGTGGGGACGCCCCTGCTCTGATGCAGACGACCGACACGGCGATAGGCGCGCCGATGTCGAGCACGCCGCCCGACCAAGAAAAACATGCGGCGGTCCTCCTCCGCGAACAGCAAGAGACGTGGCTCCGACAGTGGCACTTGCAGCTGGAGCACCTTGCCGTACTGGATCCTGTGCACGGGCATGGGATGCGCGGTGCTGATGTGGTGGTAGAGCACCGGCGGCGGGCCTTCGTAGCCGCAGACGGGCACGGGGCATTTGCAGGGCGCGAGCAGACACACGCTCTGGTGATCGACAAGCACTACAAAAAAAGACACATCGACATTTTGGGCCGAACGAATTTTTTTTCAGTCATACATATGACACTTCTATGATGATAATTGTGACAAAACCTGGTATCATCATAGATGTGGTGGGCTAATACTTCTATGACAAAAAATCATGACAGAAAATGGGCTTTTCGTCCTGGGCGGGCCAGAGACGCAGCTGCATGACATTCTTTGGGCCGTCCATGACGGAAAAAACCGTGGTAGAAGCAAGGGCGAGGAAAATTTCGGGGAGTTCCCGGTTACGGTGGGAGGTCGGGGGCCGAGCGATGCACGTTTCTCTCCTACACGTACGCGCGTGTGTGCGAGGCGTTGGCTCTAACTGAACCCAAGTGATGCGTTGGGCTCTAACTGAACCTGAGCGATTGCACTGCAGGCTACGCGTTACTGAACCCGAGCGATCGATCGATGGCTGTTAACTGAACCCGATCGAGCGATTCCTTCGCTATTGCTGCTAACTGAAGTCGATCGATGCTGCCTCTGGGATGAACAGTGAGTGTTGCAGGGGGGTTTGGATGAACAGTGAGCGGTGGTGTTGCCTCTGGATGAACAGGACCTCGTGGTGTGGTGGAGGGCTGGATGAACAGTAGATGGTGGAGGGGTGCCCATGGAGGGGTGGTTGAACAGGACCCCGTGGTGTGGAGGGCTGGATGAACAATAAACGGTGGAGGGGTGCCCGTGGAGGGGTGGTTGAACAATAGCCGGTGGAGTAGCGCGCGGTGGAGGCTGGATGAACAGGAGCCTGTGGAGGCCGGAGGAGGTCGACGGTAGCCTGTGGAGGCTGGAGGAGGTCGACGGTGGAGATGAACAGTATCCCGTGGAGTCCCGTTTTGCGGTATGCCACACCCCTCCCGATGAACAGGATCCCTGTTTCGACCGTAGGAGGTCCGTTTCATCCGTTTTGTGGTACGCCACACCCCTCCCGATCAACAGGACCCCCGTTTCGCCGTAGGAGGTCCGTTTCGTCCGTTTTGTGGTACGCCACACCCCTCCTGATCAACAGGACCCCCGTTTCGACCGTAGGAGGTCCGTTTCCTCCGTTTTGCGGTACGCCAGACCCCTCCCGATCAACAAGACCCCGTTTCGAACGTAGGAGGTCCGTTTCCTCCGTTGTGCAGTACGCCAGGCCTCGTTTCCATCGCCTGTTTCGTCCAAGCCCTCCCAATGAACACGACCACGCATTCCATTCCGACCTAGCCAGTTGGCTCCCACGTGTTCCGTTGCCTCCTGATGAACATGGCGCATTCCCTTGCCTCCCCATGAACACGACGCATTCCGTTGCCTCCCCATGAACACGACGACGATATTGTTTCTCTGTTCCGACCCAGCCATGTACACGAGCCCTGGCCGTACGTATGTGCGAGTAGGCGTTCGAGACCCCGCCCGTATGTACACATACGTGGCCGTATTTTCTTTCTTGCACCATGGCCGCTGTACGTACGTGTACATGCTATGTGTGCGCCTCTACTACGACACGTACGCGCCTCTACTACGACACGTGCGCGCCTCTACATCCACCAGTATATATGTAGGTACACGTTCGCGACCAGAATGACAACGCTACGTACGCTTCGACCAGGTGGGTCCCGACTGTCAGGCACTTCCTTGCCTGCGAAGATGTAGCTGGTGGGTCCCGGCAGTCAGGGGGGCGAATCATTTTTTTTTGCCCGAACGCACTTCCTTGCATGCGAAGATGTAGCTGGTGGGTCCCAGCAGTCAGGGGGAAACGTTTTCTTCGCGAAATACAGTGGCCTGTCCGGTGGGTCCCAGCTGTCAGGTGGAGGAATCATTATTTTCCGCGTAATAAGGAGGCACTTCCTTGCTGCGGCCGTGGACCCAGCTGTCAGCCTCTCCACGTACAGTCCACATCCGATGGAAGTCGTTCCTTGATCACGTTGACCACGCCGCGCCGAGAGCACCAGGGCGGTGGACGACGGTGAGGCCTAGGAAGGGGACGACGGGGAGGCGGGGAAGACGCGGCAGTGGAAGCCCGCGCGGAGAGGAGTACGAGGGTTCACTGGTTCGGCTGCGGTGTGAGGCTGCCGTCACCGCAGGGCCTGGCCAGCGGTGGGAATAGTAGGGGGCGGTGAGGCCTCCGCGGCAGCACACCCGGCCATGGGAGGCAGGAGCATGCGGCACGACCGGCGCTGCTTTGGGCGGCTGGAACAAGAAGACCAGAGGTTGAAGAAGCACTACGGCCGTTGGATGGACATCGTACGGTCACTGGAGCTAGAATCGTTCATATTGACTAAAGTTGACAAAGGCCCCCGTCCCAGTCAATTTAGTAGGCCCACAAGTCAGCCTCCCACCATGGTGGGTCCTAGCTAGCAGGGGGAGTATTCATTTTTTTGTGCGTAATAAGGAGGCACTTCCGGTGGGTCCGAGCTGACAGCGGGGGGAACGTTTTTTTCGCGAAATACGCAGGCCCGCCCGGTGGGTCCCAGCAGTCAGGGGAAACATTTTTTTCACGAAATAAGGTGGCACGTCCAGTGGGTCCCTGTTGTCAGGTGGAGGAATAATTATTTTGTGTGTAATAAGGAGGCACTTCCTTGCGGCCGCCTGGACCCAGCTGTCAGCCTCTCCACATACAGTACTCTTCCGATGGAAGTCGGTCGTTGACCAGGTTGACCACGCCGCGCCGTGAGCACCAGGGCGCTGGTCTGGACGACGGCGAGGCCTAGGAAGGGGACGACGCGGAGCCAGGGAAGACGCAGCAGTGGAAGCCCGCGCGGAGAGGAGTATGAGGGTTCACTGGTTTGGCTGCGGTGTGAGGCTGTCGTTGCCGCAGAATAACAGGGGGTGTGGGTGAGTAGAGGGATGGCCTGGCCAGCGGTGGGAGTAGTATGGGGCGGTGAGGCCTCCGCGGCATCACTGCCGGCCACGGGAGGCAGGAGCACGCGACACGACCGGCGCTGCTTTGGGCGGCTGGAGCAAGAAGACTAGAGGTTGAAGAAGCACTACGGCCGTTGGATGGACATCGTACGATCACTGCAGCTAGAATCGTTTATATTGACTAAGTTGACAAAGCCCTTGGTACGCGTCAACTTAGTAGGCCCATAGCTCGCATTTGGCAGAGAACATATAGCCCATTTGCGATTTGTAAGAATGTACAGCCCATTTTTTAATTCTAATGGAATTTACTACAACCCATTTACAGTTTGTTAAAAGTAAAGCCCAACTTCTAGCTAGGACAACGATTAATAATTTCAAACAACCGCTCAAAACAGAATTCAAAAAAAATTCCCACATTTTGATGGGATCCGAAATATTTTTATCCGAAATTTCTATTCAGGTTAAATATAATTTGAAAATAAAGTTGTATTACGTTAAAATCCAATGAAATATTGCGCATGCAACAAGTAATGAAATTAAAATTTTCAAATTCCAAAAATAATATATTTTCAAACTAACTACGTGTTTGGTGCATAGTAACTGCCAGTTATTATAATTACATCCCATTTATTATTTCTTAAAGTCCATTTTCTTGTTAAGCCTAATGCATACCTCCTAGGAAAGTTTGCAGCCCAGCGGGGCGGAGAATAACAAGTTGACCCGGATATTGTGTACAACTGTCGGCCCAGTTGCATTGCTGATGTTGAAAAAAAGGCCTGTGTAGTACAGTACAACCTAACATGGTTACTCGGCCCACATTCAGCGATGTCGGAAAGGCCCAAACAAGGCTTCTGTACAACTTTTTGAAGTCACTGAGCTCAATTAATAACTTCAGAAAAAAGTTAGATTATAGTGGAACCTAATTAAAAGCTGTCACGAGCAAATAAATAATTCAACGGGTCCCACTTGTGCGTGTGTGTGTGTGCGTGTGTGTGTGAGAGAGAGAGAGAGAGAGACCCATCGGTCGATGCTCGTAAATACATCTTTCAGCCATATGCATTGCTGATGCTCAGTAAAAACTTATATAGTTGACACAATCATATAGAACATCATAGCACACTGAACTTGCATACAAAAATTTCAAGCAGGCGGCACAATCAGGATGGAAGCAGTGGATCGCTATGGGAAGGGCTATGTTGAAACCAACGAAGTCGTACATAACGGTTCATCGTCTTTATCAATGATGGGGAAATACCTTGAATGTTGTGCAAAGAAAATAGACAGACAACACAATAAGTTTTGCTAGCACATTAAGTTGACGTACATCCCTTTCTAAAAAAAGTTCAGGTACAAAATTAGAACAGGTCACAATCAAATGTACTGGCATATCAGTGCTTCACACCCATAGCTCGGATTTAACTAGTACTCCCTTCATTCTGAATTACTTGTCGCAGGTATGGATGTATCTAGATGTATTTTAGTTCTAAATACATTCATTTCTGCGACGAGTAATTTAGAACGGAGGGAGTATCTGACAAGATTCAGTTGTTACCTCAAATTAGAGCACATCTAGGCAGCCAGCCCTGCCTCTTCTCCCAAAGAAGCAGTGGCCTCCGCCGTGCGATGGAGTAGGCCGTGTGCCATCCATCGTTCCGAGCAACACGGGGAAAGTCTGACGTTGAGTCCTGTAATGGACGTCGTTGATGGACCCTAGCACCAGCGGTGGCGGCAGGACTTCGATTGATGGATTGACCACTTCTCCGACATGCACGAACACTCGATACAGGTACATCCCTAACGTGGTCCGCGGCGGCCTTGGTGGCGACGAATAGTATAACCCCGGTTCCTGCACCAGTATCTTAACACCAATCACCTTCGGTATGGTGGACGGCTTCTTCATCCATGCCATAACCGTCAGAGCCCAGCTGTCTGGAGGAACAAACATACTTGCGAGCTCACCTCCAAGGTCGTTGATAAGCTCGTTCATGGACTCGCTGTTCCAAGCATGTCGAGGCATGCCGTGGAAGGTAAGCTTTGTTAAAAACTCAAGCTCAGAGGGCACCGAGCCCCATCCTGGGTGCCACCGATCAAAGCTCACCAGCGCGCCATCACAAAACAAACGCCGGGAAGATTCGAACACACGACTGCAGTCAAAAGTTGTCCGGAACCTGACGAAGAAATCAGCTGGTGGCGGACAGACTTCGACGAGCAAGTCACTTATTTGGATGTCATGCGCAATGCCAAGAGCTTTGACAAGGTCGTCCAGCGAGACGGGAGGCTGGTCACCGTTGATGGTTACCATCAGCACTTTGCCGGCAAACTGGTCGTCAAGCGCCGCCATGCCACTGTTGAGCAACAGCACGCAGCGACCGAAGCAGGACTAACCAAATTCTCACGCATGCCCAATCAACGCTCTGCCGTGATGCATGCAGTGGTCATTTTGGTGAATCAAGGACGGCATGCAGATCGTTCCACACTTCAGAAGAGGAAAAATGGAATGGTAGAACGCGACAGCAGAGGAAGAGAACGTTGGCTAACGAGGCTGGGAGGGGATCGAGCAGGAATTTAATGCTCCACGCCTAAAGGTTTTGGGAAAACCAGATTTTCATAAGGTGACTTATACTCACCTAAACGGAGGGAGTATTCCTTAACCAGAGAATGTTGTGTCTCCCACTCACGCGCTCAAAAAAAACTATGACACATTTTTTATCTATTTGCATAGGTCCCACCTATCACGAAGGATGGGCACATACACAAACATGTACGACTCATTAGTCTACCCGCATAGCCTTTTCATTTAGTCTACCTAGCCGTCTAATCAACTGCCTGCACGCCACTTCTCCCATTTACTTCTCCATCGGGAACCGATTCTCCTTGGCTTCTTCACCTCCCCTTCGTCTTCATTTGCATCCAAACCCCACTGCGTTCACATTGTTTTAACCTCTTTAAATAATCATCTACTACTTCAATTAGACTAGCCATCTAATCCTAATTCTCCAAAACCATAGCCCTCCGTTCCAGCGGTTCCAAATGGCGGAAGAGATCGAGAGGCAGGTTTTTAGCGTCCAACATGTCCTCATCGAAGGCTTGATGCGCATAGTTGCCACCGTCACCGTCCACCCAAGGGTTGTTCGGCAGTGGATCAACAATGTATCCAACTCCCTCGAAAAAGTAGAGACGAGGGTCATCGGTCTCGACGCAGAGTACACGGAGTGTGCCCCTGGGAAGATCCAGCGCGCCGCCGTCCTTCAGCTGTGCCACGAAGATGATGTTTTGGTGTACCACATCATACACTCGCCCTCCATACCACGTGAGCTTCACGATTTCTTGTCTCGGGAGGACGTATACTTCTGTGGGGCAGCCATCGAAGGGGACAAAAAGAAGCTGGAACCGTACAACCTTGATTTGAAAAGCATCGCTGACCTACAAACCAGAATCAAAATTCCTGTAGAATATTGTGATAAACAGACACCATCCCTATTCGACGTAGCAAATTTTGTGCTCGGTACAAATCTTCAGAAGGGTGATGAGACGGTGGCATTAAGGTCGTCTGGATGGGAGAATTATCCCTTGACGTACGAGCGGATAAAATATGCTTCCCTCGATGCCCCTATGAGTTTCGAGATAGCTGCAAGGTCCAAAGAGCTTGTTGCGAAGCTGTCTCCCACAGAGAATGAGAACAAGAAGAAGAAGAAGAAGAAGAAGAAGAAAAGGCTGCACCAGCAGGAGGGCATTATGGATGGATGAACTATTTCCTCTCTTGTAAAAAAAATTATTCCCTCTCATTGTATATTGATATAGATGGACTATTTCGATGGTGTGCATGTCTTTGGAACAGAGTAGTAGCGTGGGTCTGCTTGACTATAAGGAACTATTTATCCGCATATATAGCTTTCTCTGCTACTCCTTCCAGTGATCGACTGCAGTGCATGTGTCCGTAGACATGACAGCTTGTCCATGGAAGTTCAACTACGGTGACCATCATGTTTCATCTCGCGATTCCCACGACACCTCTCCAACCCACGGCACCACGACACCATGCCCCCGACGTGCGCCTCACCCCTCTCGGCCACACCGCCCCTCTGCCTTTGTGTGCATGACATGTGGGCCACCTAAAATGTGGCGAGCATCAAGTTTCTACCACAGCCACCCGCGATTCCCACGACGCCGCTCGAACCCATGAAACCACACGTCCCCCGACCTGCGGCTCACCCCTCTTGGCCCCACTGCCCCTCTGCCTACGGGAGCATTACATGTGGACCAGTCACCTATCGGGTCCACATGTTATTGACTCAAAGGCAGGTGTAGTAAGGCGCTGAAGTTCAGTCCCGACGGCCCTGAGAGGGAAATGTAACTCCTGCGCCAGGGCTTGTGGTGCTCCCGCAGCACGAACTCGTGCCAAACTCGAGATTTGTTTCTTTACTATACATGCATGCAACGATTTAATGGACATTGTAATCTCAACATGTGATGGGGAGCTCTTAATTTGAATTTCAAACTTATAAAATGGAAAGATTCAAAACAAATAAACTGGGAGAGAGGGAGTATATCGTAGGATGTGTCCCATACAAAATAAGTCCCCTGGTTTGTCACCGCGAAGATGCAGTTAGAAAGGAGCACAACGTCTTCCTACTCGTACGGCAACAAATCGGCCATAGACAGCATGGTCCGCCTTTGACCGCCATGTGCAAGGTTCATGCTATCTTATTCAATCTCACCGTGGTTCGATCGTACCAATTCATGCGATGGCCCGTTGCATGGCTGATCCCAATGTTGGGACAAATGTTCTACGAGAACGGTGTCACCGTTGTAAATGTTGTGCAAATTGATGTTGGTACCCTCCCGTACATATGCAAGCCAATCTCCACTCGCACCGAGCCTAACCTGTGAAACAGTGGGCAGGGGGAGAATTAGGAAATGGACACGGAAGTAGTCTTTAGAATGCATTTACTACATGATCAAACTCATCTTACCTGCTCATCGGAGGAAATCCGAGTGCCCCTCAACGTCGGCATCTCAAGGGGCGTCAACTTGCAACTACGGCCACGCCGCGCTAGAGAGACCCCCAAGGAAACATCCTCGTGCGTTCCACGGAACATCAAGATGCATTTGTATGAGTAGTTTATCTTGTGAGAGAAAAGGATGAATGAGGGAAGGCCTCTAGAGATAGAGATGGACACTACTACTACCAATGTGCTGGCCCGTGCGTTGCAATGGATCCAAAGTAGTAGAATAATACTTGTTCACGTGCTTGAAATATAAACACTCTAGTTTTGATATACATGTGTCAGCAGACATGACAACTTGTCCATGGAAGTTGAACCACAGTGACCATCACATTTCTTGTTTCTACCACTACCACACCCACACGCAATTCCCACGACGCCGCTCCAACCCACGGCACGACGTCCCCCGACGTGGACATGGATCCTCTGACGTGGCTATCACTGCCTTGCCCTGCCTTTCCTTCGCTGACAGGTGGGACCCACGCTTATGGGTCCCACATATCAGTGACAGAATGGTAGGATTGTTCGCGTCAGGGGATCCTCATCACCCCGACGTGCCCCTCATCCCTCTCGGCCCCACTGCTCCTCTGCCTTTGTGTGCATGACATGCAGGCCAGCTGAACTGCAGCGACCATCAACTTTCTACCACAGACACACCCGATTGGACGCGGTTTGCCTGCTCCACTGCTGTGCTCCGACCCGTACTCCCGCACCATCGAATTTTCATCCAGCGGCTGTGACACATTTCGTCCCGGGCATCAATCCTCAGCTGGAGTACTTATGTACTACAGGTAGTACCCGCCGGTGTGGCCATCTATGCCTCGTAACGCCCCGACGCCCAGCTGTGGCACCCTCGCCACGGCCATGCCACCACCGGCCGGTTCATCTCGAACGAGTGAGTCACGAACCACACCACCACCATGAGAATGACATGTGGGCCAGCCGCATTTAAAGTCCGCACTCTAAACACATTATCTATTTATTTTTCTCTAACCTTCCGTAGCTATGCAACCAAGCCACATAAGCTTCATGGGTGCCCCCCACATCATATTATTCATACTACGTTGATTGAAAAAAAAGATAAATCACCCAAAACAAGATCTTCCCCTTTTTTGTTCCTACGATGTTGTGCCGTGCACATGCCTACTAGTTGTATAGTGGTAGTACTAGTAATATAGTATTAGGAGTACAAACTTGGTACTAGTAGGAGTAGTACTAGTACGGAATGCTCCTACTCTATCAACGAGCCCCGTCTGACACCAAATTTCTTGGCTTCCGTGCTACAGCTAGATCTTCCCCTCATTTCTATTTTCCAACCCAGCGGCGGGCGAGGTGTCGATTTGCTCAACGGCGGTCCCACATGAAAGTGAAAATGCTAGGCAACATGCCTTCCCTAAGCTATGTGTCGTGCCGGATGGGTCGTGTTGTACTCCCGATTCCCGGGCGTGTGGGGGTGCGACACGAACGCGGCAGGCCTTTTCCTTTTACCGGCAATGTGCCCATGCGTTGCGACGGATCCAAAGTAGTATAATAGTAGTATTTGTTCACAAACTTGAAAGAAATCACTATTGTTTTGATATACTCCTAATATATTACTCCCTCCGTACCTAAATATTTGTCTTTTTTGAGATTTCAAATGGACTATCACATACGGATTATATAGACATATTCTAGTGTTTCTAGCAAGATGCCCGCGCGTTGCACGAAGTTGATGGAAAAGGTAAGCACAACTTATAAATTGACGGATGGAGTACTAGTTACAGTGATGCATATAATTAACAAAAGGGATCGCACATGTCGGTATTGACTGGAACGAGAATGCAACGGCACAATAAGAATTAAGGCCACGATGATGCGATCGCAGTGGTGGTTACAGAAGGCAAGAAGAAAGATGGATCCACGAACGTACGAACTCCTCCTCCTCAACTTAGTGCGCCGGGCCACCAACCGGCGGCTAAGGAGCGGCGGCTTTTGTGGGGAGGTCGAGGTGCTTCTCAGCAAAGGCATCCAAGGCTTCCAGCCGGTTGAGGAAGGCCAACGTCGTAGCGTCCTCACTGGCCTTGTAGATACCTATGTACACGATTTCCTCATACACGTGGATGTGTAGGTCGACGAATTCTTGCAGGGCGAGGCGCCTCGCGGCAAGCGCGACCTCCAGGTGGACATTCTTCGTGGCGTCGGCGGGCAGTCGCAGGGCCACCAGTGCTTGAAAGAGGTTCCAGCCATGGAGGCCGATTAGGGTGGTAGGCAATGAGGAGCCCGGGCACGCGGGCTGGAGGAGTACGGTGATGTCGTCCGCGAGCTTCTTGAGGACAGTGAACTTGTTGCTGGTGGCAACGATCATCTGGTCCAACTGAGAGTCGTAGTTGGCGTCGACGGCGGCCATCCACCAGCCGGTCTCCAACACCGTTTGGAGACGATCCTCGGCGCCATGCCACAGGCCGGCGTCGTGGACCATCTGGCACAGCCGCTGGCCGCTCATGCGCATCGCCGCCATGGGTCTGGAGTGAGCTCTTTTGCGCTTAGTGTAGGTGCTTAGGCAAATGCTTAGGTGCATACGATGTGGTAGATGCATTGGAATGGAGGGGCGCCTTTATATGAGGGCAAACTACGTTGCATTCACATCGTGCAGCCTCTTTTCCCGGATCTCCTCCCATTACTTCCCTCATGCATTAATTGAAGGGGGATGCATTGGTCGTTCAACATATCGGGAACCACTACTCCCTCCCTCGTCTGCATTAAAGTCGTATCGGGAACTGCGCCGCCCGCTGTCAAATCAAATACTCCCTCTCTATATGTACCACCTTTTTTTTAATTTCAAGTTTTGCTCCATGGCGCAATCCATCGATACTACTACTGTACAAAAGTGGAGTATATATATTTTTTAAAAGGCTAGAGGGCGGGGCAGTCTAGCTCGACCGATTTCACGAGAGGCGAGGGCCTTTGTGATTTGACGGCTCATTACTACTGTCAAATCGAATAGTACTGCGCCGCCCGCTGCACGCCCGCCGCCTCCATTAAACCCCTCCGTTAAACCCGCATGAAAACCGAGAATCCTACTCCGGCCACACGTCCGTTCATGAGCGGGCCGGAATTAAACGCAACACCGGCCGAGCTCCTCCCGTCCGCCCTCAGTTTAAACGAGGCCAGACGCCGGCCAAGCTCCTACCGTCCGCCCTCTATTTACACGAGGCCAGACAGATAGCGGGCAAGAATCGCACCCCTCCATCGCTCCCCCATCTCCTCCTTCACCATTTTCTCCACTCTTCCGATGGCTTCCGATGAGCCGTTCTCCGGCATATTACCCAGCTGGGTGGCCCGCCGAGCCCTCCGGATATGGGCGAGGCCGCTCGGTGCTTCACCAACCTCGCTTGGCCCGATGGAGCCAGTTGCCGCCCCAAGCAGGCGCGTGGTTCAGCAACTCGCCGCTCCACTTCAGCTTGATGAGGAGTGGCGAGTTGCTGCCGGCGAGCACACCGGTACGAGCGCCGTCGCTGCCGCGTCATACCGCGCCACCAGTGTCTGCGGTGGCCGCGCCTCCCGTGTCTGTGGGCGCGCCTCCCGTGCCTGCGGCAGCGCCATGCAGGCAGAGACAGAAGCATGGTGCGTGGAGAGCGGCGAGTCGGTGGCCAGCTTCTCCGTGTCCGCCGCCATCATCAAGGAGAAGTAGAACACGGGAGGCCGCCGCCACTTGGGACCCATGAAGGCCACCGCCGAGGCGACAACCGCAGATTCAGGTGGTTTCTTTGCTGCTTCATCTCTTCCGAGGACCTTCGTCGACCCCGCAAGTGTCTGACGGACATGAGGAAGACAAAGGGATTCACGGGCGGCCATTTAGAACTAAAATAAGTCTAGATACATCCATTTCTAGGACAAGTATTTCCGGACGGAGGGAGTATTAATTATACAAGAGAGCCGGATTGGCACCTCTTGGTTCATGTAAATGTAATGAAATCCATCATGTTTATATGAAGATCCGGCTTTTTTATACGAAATCCTTCATGCTTATATGAAATCAGTCCGTGTTTGCATGAATTTCATCTGGTTGGTTAGAGTTGTAAAAATGTATGTCGCTGGCGTTTGATGTCGTCCTCCGCTTAAGGAAGCTGGAGGAAATTTGCCGGCTGCCGTTGGAGATGATCTTTATGCTGGAAATAATAGAGTGACATCCAATCCATTTGACTTAATTGCCTGTATGATTGTCCCTCTATAAAAAGTTGATTGCATGTACAGTGTACACATGACTTGCAGGGTGGCTACAGCTTCGTACAGAAAGTTAAAAAGAAACGAGTCCATCCTTAATCTTGTATTCTAAGTACTCTGTGGGTTCCACTGTCAGTACAGTAGTGAAAGAAGTATATATTAAATAAGTAGATTAATATATAATATAAAAATATAAAGTTAAAAGACAGAATTCGAACTCATGTCATCGCGTTGCGAGCATCCGGCGCTAACCAGCCCAGCACATTTTTGTTGTAGACCATGCTGGAGATATATCTCCATGTCTACTCTTATATATACTCCATTCGTTCCTAAATATTTGTCTTTTTCAGATTTCAAATGGACTACCACATACGGATGTGTATGTAGACATATTTTAGAGTGTAGATTCACTCATTTTGCTCCGTATGTCTTTTCAGGAAGGGGTCAGATTTGTCCTTGATTTATTTATGAGGTATCTAGATGGCACTGCACCGCCAAGAAAAGAGGGTAACATCAAAATTATGGACTACTTTTTTGATTATGTTGGTAAGGTCCGGTCATAGTCACTTGTTGAAATCTCTAAAAAGACAAACACTCCCTCCGTCCGGAAATACTTGTCATCAAAATGGATAAAAGGAAATGTATCTAGACGTATTTTAGTTTTAGATACATCTCTTTTTATCCATTTTGATGACAAGTATTTTTGGACGGAGGGAGTAGAAAACAGAGTTGGTGATGATGGTGTGCGTGCCATCCTGCAATATAGGCCGTCGGATTTATATCTAACGGATAGGAAAGAAACTATGGCAATTTTGCAAAAACATACCCACGCGTCTCTCCACGTTCGCAAATAAGGCCTTACCTTGTTCAACCTTTTCTCTCACAAGATAAACTACTCATACAAATGCATCTTGATGTTCCGTGCAACGCACGGGCAACTAGCTCATTTCTTTTAAAATAGTTGCTGCGATAATTGGGTTGAAGTGATATATTTTATGTCTGCCCCGAATGATTTCAGATTCACTAGTAGTAACAAAGAAAAGGTTGCCTTGTTAATTAACAGAAAACAGGGTGAAAACTATCACATGAGGCCGGTAAAAACAAGGCACACTGGGTTTAGCGTCATCGTCACTACAGCTGTGCGCGCGCGAGAAGTCTACATATCGAGGGGGCTATCGAGCGACGCACCGAGACACAATGTTTGAGAGAGAAACCAATTGACAGATTATGATCAGATCAAGTTGTCACCCTTCTGCTGTCATTGTTAAAGGGGGAGGGAGAGAAAGATGTATCGAGAGTGTGCGCGGTAGGCACAGAGGCACAATTAGCGATTGTGTGTGTGTTTGAAAGAGGAGTAGATAGATTATTATCAAGATCGATGTGCCACCCTACTCCTTCGGTGCCGGGTAGTGTGTGTGTGTGTGTGTGTTTGAGAGAGAAGCCAGTCCATAGATTAGTATCAAGATCGAGGTGTCACTGTGATGCCCCAAGACCGGAGCTTCAGGTGCCTTCCAGGGTTTTCGAGATTCGCTGGGTGATTAGCTTGTTGCTTGTTGCTTTCATCATTGCATCATGTGCATTGCATCATGTCATCATGCCATCATGTCATTAATCTTTGCATCTCAAATCAACTAAATAAATCGTATGGATGTTCGGTCCATTCAAATTGAGGGAATTCACATGGTGAGTTCTCTTTATAACATATCCTCCCGATATTAGGGAGTTATATTAAATATTCCATTTTCGAAATCACCCATGAACACACTTGCAAAAATCCAAATGCCTTTGTTATCGCAACTCTTGGCCTCTAACTTTGCCATATGTCCTTTCTTCATTTTCCGGAGCTCCACCTAAATTCTCAACATTTATGGACCTTCCTCTTACCGAGTCCCAGTTCAAAACCATTTGAATCATATTCAAATGAGTTTGAATTTATATCTTTCAATCTTGCCTTTTCTAATTTTCTTGGGTCAAACTTATTTTTGGGAGTCCAAGAAAATTAACCGCATGTCCAAATTCCTCTTCCAACCTTCTCTTCTCTCCTTTTTCCTTTCTTCTACTTCTCTGTTTTTTTCGGAAGAAAGAGGAGAGAGAAGAGAGCTAGTTGGGCCTCCCCTGTTGCGCCAGCCGCAACCGGTAGCTAGGCCGGCCCATTCGGCCCAAGGCCAAGGCCCAGCCGCCACTTTGCTAAACCTAGCCCGACCGCAACCCTAGCCCGATCGAAAAACCTCTCTCGCTCCCCTGCTCTAACCTCCAGCGCCGCCAGGAGCCCAATCCCCATCTCCTTTCTACCGTTTCCCTCGATCGCTCTCTCTCCCTCCAGCGCCGCCTCAGCCTCCCTGGTCTCTCTCTCACGCCGATCCCCTCCACCTCCATGCGCGTCGCTGGCCCTCAAGCTTGCCGATGCCTCGCGCGGCGCTCCTTCATCTTGCGAGACCCGCGCGGTCGCCAGCCAGGGAGACCACCATGCTGGCCCATAGCTTCGCCATCGCGCCTTGTTTCTCCGCCGGCGATCACGACCAGATGCCGCGTCGTACCCCGCCGCTAACCTCTGCTCTATGTGTCTCGCCTCCCTCGTTGTGCCCTCGCCTCTGTTTCCGGCCACCGCCAGCGAGCAGCTCCACCGGAGCCACGTCAGCTCACCGCTCCCCCCCATGGCCGTGACTCCTCTGCTCGGGAGCCGCACTTTTGCTGCCTCCTCACAGGATCTTCCCTACCTCGCTGCTGCTGCTCTTCACCACGCCCCATGATTCCTGGGATGCCTTGCTATTGCCGCTGTTTTCCCGTGTCAAACGAAACGGGCATGCCGCCTGTTGTGCCACGGTGCCGCACCCCTGTTCATCATCGTTGTCTCCACGAGCCCCTATTCTGCTGCTGGCTCCGTCGAAGGCTGCCAAGGTCATCTGTTTGGCTCCGATGACTTTTGGCTCATGTGCACGCCCCGCGTCTTGCACCTCCATTTGTTGTTGTTGTTGACGTCAAGCTCGACCCCCGAACAGGTAATAACGCTAAGTACCAGGTCAACGAGGACCGCTGAGTTCGTCTTCTGCCGTCTCCGGAACCGCCAAGTCCCTAGACGACAAGTTCTTCTCCGAACGTGTACGACTACAGCCGGTGTGCATTTTTGTCAAGTCCGACTATGACAAACGGCTACATGATGAAACGCCAAGTACCACTATCGCTGGGTACGACTACTTCCGCGATGGTACGAGAACAACTACCGTCGACCCTCGAAGCCTCCGTGGACGTCAAGTCCCTCGTCATGATCCCGAACATCTACGGAAAATTGTGCAACTAAGAACGTGAACGACTACCGCCGCCAAGATCACGAGAACCACTACCGTCGTCATGTACTCCTACTTCCACTACGAACGTCCCGAGAACGTCTACTTCCTCTACCTGGCACCGAACGAGAACCGTCCCGTTTGCACACTTCGAAGGTATAACCCCGAGACGACGTCCGTGAACGTATGCTTGCGATGTTTGAGATGCTCGTGTTTGCACCGTGTCCAAAGTGTCACTCGTTTTCCTTGTCGCCAACTCGTGGGACACCCAGAATCCAGGAGCGCCCCACCATCTTTTGCACGCATCCGCACACTTCCCCTTTGCATCGGTATCTCAAATAAGTACCGGAACCGTTATTGTTATCATTGCCATGGCACCCCTTTTCGTTTCCGCCACGATGAAAAAATGCTTCATAATGCCCTTATCAACTTCTAATAAAAATTGCATAAAACTTGTTCATGTCATCCGCATCATGATAACAACAATTAAAATGTTTAAATTGTTGTTGTAATAAATCACTAAGGCATATGGGGATTTACCGGATTCGTTGTTTGTTATATCCGGCCCCATTTAAATTGTTTAGATGGTGTAGTTTTGTTATGCCTCACCTCTTGCCATGTTTAACAACATTTAATATTGTTGGGTACATAAACGAGAGAGAACTAAATAATTGATGTGGTGTTCCATCAATATGCAACTCGTTGCATATTGAGCTCCACTTAACTTGTAGTTTTGTTTGTGCCCTTTGCCATGCCATGCTTCATTAAACCGGACATGCATCATACTTGATTGTGCATCATGCCATGTTTATGTGATGGTTGTTTACTATGTTGTTTGCTTCTTTCCGGTGTTGCTTCGCCGGTTTAGTTTCGTTAACGTCGCGTGTGTGAGGATCCGTTCGACTACGTCCGTTTGTCTTCTTCATGGACTCGTTCTTCTTCCTTGCGGGGTTTCAGGAAAGATGATCATACCCTCGAAATCACTTCTATCTTTGCTTGCTTAGTTGCTCGCTCTTTTGCTATGCCTATGCTGCGATACCTACCACTTGCTTATCATGCCTCCCATATTGTTGAACCAAGCCTCTAACCCACCTTGTCCTAGCAAACCGTTGTTTGGCTATGTTACCGCTTTGCTCAGCCCCTCTTATAGCGTTGTTAGTTGCAGGTGTAGATTAAAGATTGTTCCTTGTTGGAACATGGAGATGTTGTTCCTTGTCGGAACATGTTTACTTGTTGGGATATCACATTATATCTTATTTAATTAATGCATCTATATACTTGGTAAAGGGTGGAAGGCCCGGCCTTATGCCTGGTGTTTTGTTCCACTCTTGCCGCCCTAGTTTCCGTCATATCGGTGTTATGTTCCCGGATTTTGCGTTCCTTACGCGGTTGGGTTATAATGGGAACCCCTTGACAGTTCGCTTTGAATAAAACTCCTCCAGCAAGGCCCAACCTTGGTTTTACCATTCGCCACCTAGCCTTTTTCCCTTGGGTTAGGCCAGCCCAAGGGTCATCTTTATTTTAACCCCCCCCCCCCGGGCCAGTGCTTGTCTAAGTGTTGGCCCGAAACAGAGCCACTTGTGGCGCCACCTCGGGGAAACTTGAGGGCTGGTTTTAGCTGTACGTAGTGTTCATCCGGTGTTGCCCTGAGAACGAGATATGTGCAGCTCCTATCAGGATGTCGGCGCATCAGGCGGTCTTGCTGGACTTGTTTTACCATTGTCGAGGATGTCTTGTAACCGGGATTCCGAGTCTGATCGGGTCTTCCTGCTAGAAGGAATATCCTTCGTTGACCGTGAGAGCTTGTGATGGGCTAAGTTGGGACACCCCTGCAGGGATTTGAACTTTCGGAAGCCGTGCCCGCAGTTATGGGCAGATGGGAATTTGTTAACGTCCGGTTGTAGAAAACCTGAAGTTGACCTTAATTAAAATGCATCAACCGCGTGTGTTACCGTGATGGTCTCTTTCCGGCGGAGTCCGGGAAGTGAACACGGTGTTGGAGTTATGCTTGACGTAGGTTGCTCTAGGATCACTTCTTGATCATAGATTTTCGACCGTGCTTTTGTCTTCTCTTCTCGCTCTCATTTGCGTATGTTAGCCACCATATATGCTAGTCGCTTTTTGCAGCTCCACCTCATACCTTTACCTTACCCATAAGCTTAAATAGTCTTGATCGCGAGGGTGCGAGATTGCTGAGTCCCTGTGGCTCACAGATACTTCCAAAACCAGCTTGCAGGTGCCGATGAGTCTGGGCAGATGACGCAACCAAGCTCAGGAGGAGCTCGATGAAGATCTTGTCCTTTGTGTTGTTCCGTTCTAGTTGATCAGTAGTGGAGCCCAGTTGGGGTCGATTGGGGACCTTGTCGCATTTGGGGTTCTTCTTTTATTTTGGTTCCGTAGTCGGACCTTGATTGTATTTGGATGTTGTAATGCTTTATTCATGTATTGTGTGAAGTGGCGATTGTAAGCCAACTATGTATCTTTTCCCTTATTGTATTACATGGGTTGTGTGAAGATTACCTCACTTGCGACATTGCTTTCAATGCGGTTATGCCTCTAAGTCATGCTTCGACACGTGGGAGATATAGCCGCATCGAGGGCGTTACAGTCACCCTACTCCTTCGGTGTTGGGAAGTGTGGGTGTGTGGGGGGGGGGGCAGTGACACTCACATATCTCTACTCTTATAAAAAAACAGAGTTGGTGATGATGGTGTTCCTGCCATCCTGCAATATAGGCCATCCGACAGGAAAGAAACTATGGCAATTTTGCAAAAAGATACCCACACCCCTCTCCGCATTTGCAAATAAGGCATTCCCTCGTTCATCCTTTTCTCCCACAAGATAAACTTCTCATACAAATGCATCCTGATGTTCCGTGCAACGCATGGGCATCTTGCTAGTAGGGAGAAGGAGTTTGTGTGACACGTATCTAGCTATATTAAGGGATAGGTAGATAGCATATGTGCGAGAGACATTATTATACTTTGAGACATTAGTGGCTGTGGGTGGGCGGAATTAAAGGGGTGGACGTGTTAGACATAGAGAGTGTGTGTGTTTCTGTGTGAGAGACTTGTAGGATGGGGTAGAAAGACGAATTTAACCCTGACGGAGGGAGAGAAATACACGAAGTGCGCGTGTGTGATTCCGATGCCCACAGGGAAATGAGATATGTATGCGTGTGAGAGAGATTGCACAATTCATTCACGTATCACTATCTAGTGATCGTGGACATGCATCGCTTGAACATAAGTCAATATCTACTTCATATCGTGGCCAAAGGTACAATATCGATTCAACGCTATAAAGATTGGACAGTCACATATCACATTTTTTCTATTTAAATAAACCTTTTCAGTTGTGCATGCCAAAAGTTACAGTGATGTTTCTTCAAACAACCAATGTAGCTATCATGTACATGCACCATTGTTACTCTTGCATTGAAATTCATTAGTCTTGGATGATTTAAGTTTCTATTTTGAAGTAATATATGTAATATTCATATATGAATTCAACGGGTACGCAATTTATGAAATGGAGGCTATGTAATAATATGAGGTAACACTTTTAAGTAGCTGACTACAATATCCATTTTTTTGTGCGCCTCTACACTAACATGTCAATGCATTAAGTTTAAAGTAAATAACCAATGGCACTAAATTATCTATTTACACGAGAAATACATAGGCTGAGCGTTTGATCCCTTTTTTGTGAACGCGCCACTACACCCGTACGATTGGCCGTGCCCGTGTGAACGTCCAAGTTATCGGCGCATCATCCCGAGTTATTGTCTTTTTTTCTGGGGTGGACTTCACACCAGTTATTAACTGTTGACGCGTGCCTCGTGTACATAGTCTAGCATGATCTTCCCGCTAGCACGGTCCAAAATTAGTTGAAACTAGATACGAACGATCCCGCGAGCGGCAAAATCTCCCGCCTCCTTCTAAAATTTCCGCCACCTTAGTCTTTAGCATGCGAAATCCCCCTTTTGTCCTTGGTGCACGGAGACCAACAGTTACAATACTGCCCTCATCTACATGATAGGTCGGGGCTGCTTTGGTAACTTCCGGCTCCCCCACTACACGGCACCCCCATTTCCTCTCCCCCTCCCGCAAAAACGACTAACTCCACAACACCAGAGCATCTTACATCATGTCGTCCGTACTTCATCGCCCTTTCTCCCCTCCCCTCTCGAAACCCTAGACTGCTCATCCACCGGCGTACCATAGCCCATTCACTGCCAGCGGCATCCACCTCGCCGGATCTGCTTCTGCGGCCGCATCTACCCCTCCCACCTCTCCTAGAAACAAGTAGACTGCTCATCCACCACTGTACCACAGCCCATTCAGTGTCAGCCTTGTCCACGGCGCCGGATCTGCTTTGCCGGTACTCTCGTCAACCGCCGCGCATCTGCAGCGGCTCATTCGTACTCCCCACCGGAGACGCTTCGTCCACACCCCCCGGAGCCGCCCCACCGACGCCCCCGTCGACGGCCTCTGATCATCTTCACCGACACCTTCCTCAACCCTACCAGAGCCGGTTCACCGACACCTTCCTCAACCCTACAGGAGCCGCTTCGCCGACACCATCGTCAACCCTACCGGAGTAGCTTCGCCTATACCATTCTCAACCCTACCGGGGCCGCTTTGCCAACTTACAAGTCCACGGCCTCAGATCCGCTTCCTCGCACCCTCATCCAACCTACCGGAGCAGCTTCTGACGCCCCATCCACGGCCGCAGATCCGCATCGTCGACACCACCCTTAACCCAACCACCTGAGCAGCTTCTGACGCCCCGTCCATGGCCGCAGATCCACATCGTCGACACCATCCTTAACCCAACCACCGGAGCAGCTTCTGACGCCCCATCCACAGCCGCAGATCCGCGTCGTCGACACCATCCTTAACCCAACCACCGAAGCAGCTTCACCTACGCCCTCGTCCACGGCCACAGATCCGCTTCACCCACACCGTAGTCCACCCTACCGGAGCCGCTCCACAAACACCCTACTCGACGGTTCTAGATCTCCTTACCCGACCCCGACAGCCAGCGCAGCGTCATCACCCTCGACGTTTCTAACCCGATTCCCACCATCTGGAGAGATGCCAAGCACCCATCGCGGCCTAGGTACTTGTCACCTTTAAACCCGTCCAGCATCACCTGCCCGATGTACTTCAAATATACTAACCGGTCGTTGTTACCTGGTATGCAGCTAGCAAATACTACAAGGACGATGTTTCTTCTGGATCTAACAGCTTGGCCAACCAAGATCCTGGACTGAGGCATTGCTATGATCTTGTAAGCGCATCTCTCTCTCTCTTGTATTGTTCTGTGCCTGCCAGCGTGCTTTGCTAGGATTTTCTTCCAGTAATCCCTTTGTGCAGACAATGATTTCTACTACTGGCTGCTAAATTAGATATGTAGATACCATCTACTTGGCACAATCTACTTTGGTCAATGTTTTCCATACAGATCCCATTGCCTAATTTAAACGAAGAACGCATGACCCACATTTAAATGAAGAACAATTATTTATTGAAATTCGATGGTCCAAGTGGCTGGTTATTATCGTATAGCAGCACCACCTGAAAGCATCATATAGCAGTAGCAGCAGCTCATAGAAACTCATCATACAGCAGCAGTATGCAATTCATCATATACCAACAGCAGCTCATAGCAATTCATCATATAGCAGCAGCAGGAGCAGCTCATAGCAATTCATCATATAGCAGCAGCAGGAGCAGCTCATAGCAATTCATCATATAGCCGCAGCAGGAGCAGCTTGTAGCAACTCATCATATAGCAGCAGCAGCTCATAGCAATTCATCATATAGAAGCAGCAACAACTCATAGCAACTCATCATACAGCAGCAGCAGCTCATAGTAATTCATCATATAGCAGCAGGAGGAGCAGCTCATAGCAATGCATCATATAGCAGCAGCAGAAGCAGCTCATAGCAATTCATCGTATAGTGGATCAGAATGAAAATTTGGCAAAAAATCAGAGGAGATCCTCACCTTGTTGGATGAGCTCATCCTTCAACAGCACCTCAAGGCCATGGCCTGGGAGGAGGGGAGGGGGAATAAGGTGCCTTCTGCCATAGTGTGGCATCAGCCGTAGTTGTGCAGCGCCCGCCGGAGTAGTGCGTTGGACGAACCACAGTGGAGCAGCTGCTGGAGACCATGAGAATGAGGGGCAGCGCCAGAGGGAGGAGCAGACAGGGAGATTCGCCCCTACCCGCTGGCCATGTAGCCTAGCTGGACATAGCATCGTCCAAGACCAGGCCAGATGGGACCAGTGGCGACGGCTCGCTGGAGGAACCCTAGTGCTGCAGGCAGGGGATCAAGGTAGAGGGAAAGGGGAGAGGAGATGCAAGCGGGCAGGGCAATGAATGCTTGTGTGTTTATTTTTACTTGAGGGTCAGGTGTGACATGGGCGTCATCAGTTGCATTTTGTGTAATAGGCAGACAATAGAGTCATTTCACTATTCCCCTTCCCTTCAATTTTTAGTGAGGTTCTACCCGAAACACCCCCCTCCAAAGAGAAATTAGTTAAGCCCAAGCCCATAACTCAAAAATGACTTGTTTACATCTTTTATGGCTTATTTTGACAATATGCCCTGAAAAGGCGGAATCGAACTGGCCCTTAACCTGCAATTCAATTGTGCGTGCAATGATGAATCACTCCTGCCTGCTATCTGTACATTTAGGCATCATCATACATGGCATAACCTAATACATGTGCATTCCATTGTAGAATCTGGAATATGCAATGTTTATGTTAGTTCAGACGTTGCACATGATGTTTAAATGCCCCTTAAATCTGGTCAGTCAAGTGATGGTCTTTAAGCCTCCTTCTTTGCTTCTTTTCTTGATATGTAAGATTTTCTCACACATCTGTTCAATTGCTTGTTTGCATCAGCCAGCCATACTAGGACTGTTTGCTTTGATTACTTGTTGTTCTTGACCTAACACTCTAACAGAGCTTGTCAATGATTTAAACACTAAGGGTTGCTGTAGTGGGGCCTTGTCTAACTCATAGGTGACATAAAGGTTTGGCTGTACACTACAGTAGGCTCTCCAAGAGTACCTGGAGATCCAGTTCGAAGGTATGCCTAGTTTTTACATAGTGCAGACATAGTAAATGCTCATTTCATTGTGTGCAAGTGCAAGAGATGTGGCATGTTTCATTATGTGGTGTTGTCTTGTTATAATCTCATCCTTTTGTGTTCACAGACTGGAAAGTATGCATATTTATCTTCCGAGGAGACGAGTAACTAGTTTGTGTCACCTTGCAGAGGGGGTGCAATGAAGATAAGATTGAGGATTTCCAAGTACAAGATGTTAGGAAGGAGCCTTGCAAGAGAAGTAGGAGCTGTGTTGAGCCTCTTCAACCTGCTAAGGTAAGTCACTATATGCAACTCAACAGTTCAATTCCTTGTTTGTTTCAGGCATAGTTAATTTTCTCTTTTCAATTGCTTTATTTGTCCTCAGTTAATGAGATGCCCAAATAATCATGCCTGATGTTCGGTACTTGTATCACTATTAGCTGACATAATTAAAGGCCTTACCATTTAATTACTCTGTCGAAGTGTGCCTGAAGCTTTGAAGTCTATTAACCAACTATTATTGCATGAGGCTCACAATCTAGTTTATACTACGCTAATGATTGCATAGTTTTGCCTGTTGTAGTATGTTTGTATGAAACCCTCTGTTGTTCATTATGCTCCCTAAGACTTTAATTGAGGCACAGAATGGCCAACTGCTTGCTTACTTATACGCAACGTGTTGTCTAAATTTGTAACTTGTCTGTGTTTTCGATTGGGCCCCAAAATCATGCTCCTCTGGTGAGCTAAGAGGGATTTCTTTATGCAGGCTGCACAGACTATCTTTTTTATAATTTTTAAAATATCGCCTACTTATGCTTCATGAAGTGTAACATTTTTTTTGAAAGTGACGTGTAACATTATTGTTAGTCCTGTTTTGCCATGTAGTACAAAATAGTGTCTTGTTCACTTCACTGTTGTAACTATATTTTTGCCCTAGTCATGTGTACTTACAGAAACATTTCAGGATGAAGTGACATCAACACAAAGATCTACGAGCAGTGCAGCATGGCCGTTGCCAAATGATTATGGATTGGAATTGGAATGTGCTGATGTTCTCGAGCGTCAACTAGAGGTGGCAAGACAACGTGTACATGATTGTCAACGTATAATCAACAAGTTGAGACTGGACATGCAGGTATTAGATGCAGGAGTCAAAAAAATGAAACAAGACACTGAGGTAACCATGAAGGAATTAGAGATTTTGCAAACTGAAATTTGTGCTATCTGAATCCGGCCAATCCTATTTTCTGAAGAGATTATAGTTCAAATGGAGTTAAGTTGATGCGCGTCCATGATGTATGAGCTGTATTTGCCCAGTGTATGTAATTTGCTGTTTCTGTATGCTTTATTATCACCTGTGCCGAACCATAATACCCAGTGGGTATAATCGGCTGTAATTTCTTTATTGTATAGTGTAGGATTATTCTACCTTTCTATGCCTTGATATCTTTGTTGTATAGTGTATGCTTTTTAGAGGTGATAGTATTGAGTAGGATAATTTTTTGAATATGCTATATCGTTCAAACGGGGGCCAACTCGCCCGACCATGGCCCTTCACGGGCCGTCGGTTCCATGGGCCTTCTACGTCTCGTAGGATCCATGGGCCTTCTACGTGTCGTAGGATCCATGGGCCTTCTACATCTCGTAGGATCCATGAGCCTTCAACGTCTCATAGGATCCATGGGCCGCCGACTCATTTATGGGTCTTGTACGGGCCTTTAATGGGCCGTAGACGGGCCTTTAATGGAAATCATACGTTTTATGGGCTGACCATAACGGGCCGTTAATAGGCCGTATTTGGTGATGCTATGAAAATGGCCCAACAGACTAACGGTCCACAAATGGGCCGACTGTAACGACGGGCTGAATATGGCCCATAAGCAGAAAATAACAGTAACGGGCCGTAAGTAACCGAATGCTGCAAATGAGCCCAAGAATAAATGGGCCCTCAGAAGGCCGAAAGTTAACTTGGGCTGGAAACGGCCCAACGGAATAACGGGCCGTTAATGGGTATAAAGTGATACACTGTTTATTACAGGCCCGTTTCAGCACGGGCCGTTAATGGGTGTAAAGTAATACAATGTTCATTACGGGCCAGTTTCAGCACGGGCCGCTAATGGGCCAAGAGTTACAAAGGGCCTCATATGGGCCGAAAGACGTCATGGGCTATACATGGGCCAGAAGTGAAAACGGGTTGGAATCATATTGGATGGCCCAAATGACGCTACTGGGCCTAATTCGGATAGGGCGTAACGGGCCTTGGGTTAGTAGGCTGTAAATGGGCTATATGCGAACAAGCCGTTAATAGGATTTCCATGGGCCGGCCCGCCAGCTTTTGACCAAGTCAAACGGGCCGGCCTTTTCACAGGAATGGGCCACTGTTGGGCCGTGCCATGTGTTGACGTATCATAGGCGCCTTCTGTCCAGTGAGTGGATGACATCTGTCCCAAAGATGAGCCGACACGTGTTTCCTCTAGCCAATGATGATTTTACACGTGGAAAATCCCCATTGGTCGGGGCTGTTAACGGGTTATCGGATCCAAAACCCGACCCGATAGCTTAACGGCGTTCCGTTACGGTGGATGCCACGTGTCGATCACCCTTGACGAAAGCACTTCTGTGACGCGCGATTTATCTTCATGGAAGTGGACACTTTCGTGATGATAATTTTGGTAATGTCATGGAACACTTCTACGACAGCACAGGTATGACTATCTTGATTCTATCATAAATTTGTCATGGATGTACATGCATGACAAAAAGCGCGACCTACTGTGACAAACACGTATCATCACGGAAGTGTATTTTTTGTAGTGGAGCTTGTGGTAAGTGACGTAGAGCCCATAGCCTTCGTGCGGGCACTCCACCCTCACCGACGAAAGGACGGAGTCCACCGCCGTGTTCCGCACGTCGAAGCCACCGCCGCGCTAGCACTTCTGGCACTGCCGCTGGTTCCCGGGGCGCTTGATGCGGCAGTCCGCACAGGCCAGGTGCCCTCCCTTGCACTTCAGAAAACAATCGAACATCACATCAATCAAGAAACCTGCACCTTGCTCAATCAGCCGAACGGACGAGGTGTATTCGAACCTCATACACTGGAGGCGTCAAGGGGCGGAGGCACAAGGGGCAGTGGAGCACGGTGAGGTCCATCGAGACCTTAGAGAGCTCCATCGTCGAGTCCTGTTCGGTCTGCATGATCTCGCCCTCCTCGTGCACAACCATCTCTCGACTTGGGCCGGGGTATTACAAAGCTTTACCGTCACATATTTTATACTACTTCAAGGTGCATTAAATCAACACATGCAAGTATCAAAAGGAGAGTCACGACATGCATCCATGCGTTGTAATTAATGCATCGGTAAATGCAAATTATTGAAATATATCGAGTGCAGTGCTTTGATGTGTCGCGTCAACTCGTACATCAACGAGAAGTTTGATTATCCTCTCCCTCGCGGACTTAACTGCACCTGCCTTTGGCTGTATGACAAGTTGGCCACACACCTATTGGGCCCACCTGTCATACACGCAAAGGCAGGAGTGTCCCTCCCTCGCCCATGAGCGTGGTGGCTGGCAAGACTAGGAGAAGCTTTCGCTACACGCTCTCCCTCCCGCACGCGGTGGACATGCAGCAGTTCAATCGATGTCAGATAGCCAGAAGCATACTGTAGTACTCCTCCAGTGCAGTAGTACTCCATCATTGTTCGACTTCCCGAAGAGGCGAAGAGCCAAGCGCAGCCCGGACGCTCGTGTGGCAGTGTCATGTGTAGAGTAGTCTAGGATAGCGTGTACCGTGCCTGTAAGCTTAAAATTGTTGGTGTCGGCTCCATGCTATGTGGTCGTCTCGAAGTTTTTAAGAAAATTTAAAATAGTCTTCTGGCCCTACCTGACACCCTGGTGATTGTAGTTTGCACGCTCATCTGGTCAAGACAGGAATATATATTTTAATTTGTTTTTTTCGAAAAGGGGGGACTCCCCGGCCTCTGCATCAGAACGATGCATACGGCCACATATATTTTAATTTGTGGTGGTTAAATGTTAGAGGTTGCAGCAAATATATTGTACACTGCGGGTCTTTCAGCCAAGTTTAGAGGCAAGCATGTGGGGCCAGTGCTATGATGTGTCGCGTCAACTCGTACAACGAGGAGAAGCTTGATTTTACTACACGCCTTCTCCCTCACCCATGCGCGCGGTTGCTCGCAAATGAGGACAGGCTTTTGCTTAGTAGTACTTCTACAACAAGCTATCTGTCCCGCTCGTAGTGGACGGACATGCAGCAGTGGATTCGACACTGTAGAAGCAATAGTAGTAACATCATTGTTCGTCTTCTCGAAGAGGCGAAGAGCCAAGCGCAAACCGAACGTTGCAGTTGCGAACATTGGAGCACGCATATAGCCAGGCTCTTGCATGAGACAAAATTGCTATGTGAGCCCACTATTGTACTAGTACGTACAACTACTTGCTAGTATAGCCCCACTACTCCAATCCATCTACTCCCAAGTCTCTGCGCAACACTGCTCACTCCAATCCAAGACCAAGTGACCAGAAGCCACAAGAACCTATGGAGGCGATGGACGCGAGCGGCAGTCGGCTGTGCCAAATCATCCAAGGCACCGGTCTGCGGCCCCGCACCACGCAGCATTTCCAGACGGTGCTGGCGACCGCAGGCATCGTTCACGTGGTCATCGCCGCCGAGGGAGGAAACCCACAGCTGTCGGAGGGGCCCGATCCTCTGCCCGTGCCGTTCTCTCTGACATAGCGCCGGCTCGGGAGGTCCTCCGACCCTTCTTCCTCCCTGCCGTATTGTCCGCAGATTCGACCTGCCGTCGCCGACATCCCGGCGACCCTCGGGTATAAGTTCTTCGAAAGTGGCCTTACTCTACTGCCCCAGCTCCCCACGTGTCTGCATGTGCATCTTTTTATACTCCCATCAGCTCTTCCAAAGCCACCTAAATTTTTAGTATTATTAGAGGTAGAGCTACTTCATGCATTTGAATCTAGGGCTTTATTCAAACAACGAAGAAAGGGGGAAAGTTGTAGCATGAATCTAGGACTTGATTCAAAGAGGAAATACTATGGTGAAAGTAGTAGAGACCGGATACCCAACCGGTCTCTTGGTTGAAAAGGGAAATAATGGGAAAACACAGTACAAACTGGATAAGGAATAGATTTATTATTGGTTGAAAAAAGGATAGAAAGTGGCAGCTGGTGGACAAGTCAACAGAGTATGTCCAGGATTAGATTTCCTGCCATCACATAGTAAAAGGTCTCCAGGATTAGATTTGCTGCCCTCACATAGTAAAAGGTCTCAGGATTAGATTTGCTGCCCTCACATAGTAAAAGGTCTCAGGATTAGATTTGCTGCCCTCACCTAGTAAAAGGTCTCCAGGATTAGATTTGCTGCCCTCGCATAGTAAAAGGTCTCCAGGATTAGATTTGCTGCCCTCACATAGTAAAAGGTCTCCAGGATTAGATTTGCTGCCGTCACATAGTACAAGGTCTCCAGGATTAGGTTTGCTGCCCTCACGTAGCATGCACAAACTCGGCATCACCACTTTATGCCTCCTTGTAGGTACATTGTGCTGATGCGTCCACTGTCGCATGTCCTTATACCAACCTTTTGCTATTGTTAATGTAAGGGCGCATGTAAAATGAAGCGATCACACTGTTACCTTAGGGACATGTCTAACCAGTGTTATTGTTAATCTAATGCCTCCAGTGATAAGATGCAATTAAACTGTGTTACAAATGGCACTCCTGCTATTTTCCCAGTATGATAAGTAAGTTGCTCCTTTACGCTGCTGAGTGTCCTGGTGTCCCCATGGTCCCATGCCCTTAAACCAACTCTTTAGCTGCTGTTGATTTACTGTGTCTGGTAAACAAGCAATGCCACCATTAAAGTAATCCCATATTTGAGGAATCTCATTGTTGATCGTAATGCTTCTGGTAACATGAAGCATTGCTGACATTTTAAAATTTCTACTGTCCTTGCGTGATTGCCATGAACATAATTAAGATGCTTCTTTTCATTTTGTATGTTTCGTATATTCTTATTGACCAACAACTGTTTACTTTCTATCTTTTTGTGCAGATAGGGATATCCATTTCACCTTGTTGCTATTGTGACCTTTTGGTGAACTGCATAAAACACTTTTTTGGAATGAGTGTCTTGTGCAGTTCAACTAGAATGTCACGTGGGCAACATCTCTCAATTTTGGTGGAACTACACAAAATGGTGATTGGAGTTTCCAAAATCTCCGTCAAGTTCTGCTGGTAATCTCGTGCAACATTTTATTAGCCTTTGCAAGATGGAGTCGTCACTGTCATCACAATGGCACTTTATTTTAGTGAAACTGCACAAAAGGATAAGAAAATTATAGTTGCACCTTACATGAGCCGGACAGCCAACCTTAATGTTCCTCAATTTTAGTGCAACTACTAAAGAAGAACCTGACAGCTCACAAGAGCAAGTACTTCTTACTAGCTGAATGATGCAATCTTTGCTTCATTTCAGGTGAACTGCAGAAAAAGGCGCATGAATTGAATCATGGAACTCCAGGCAGACCTCATCCAAGTAGAGCTGGAGGTTGAGTTCAAGGAGGCCGCTATTAAAGTGAAATCATGCTCTCCTGTCTCCTTGTTTGTGCTGTGCAAACATGCTGTGCAAACAGGAATACTCAACTACAGAGGTTGTGACGGTCAAGAGCATTCGCCAAGTTCTTCGATTGTATGACATGGCTAGCCAAGATGGATTTAATCCCGATATTCACTTTATCAAAAGGCTCTAATGGGTTGGTTCTGAATCTTGCAAGCTGGGAATCAGTGAGATGTGTAGGCATATTTGTTGTACTTATTATTTGAATCTTATTTGTTGATTCTGAATCTTGCAAGCTGGGAATCAATGAGATGTGTAGGCATCTTTGTTGTACTTATTATTTGGATCTTATTTATTGGTTCTGAATCTTGCAAGCTGGGAATCAATGAGATGTGTAGGCATCTTTGTTGTACTTATTATTTGGATCTTATTTGTTGGTTCTGAATCTTGCAAGCTGGGAAACACGGCATGATGATGCAGAGGACAACAACCATAATAAACAGTTCAAACTTGGTAGTATTATCTTTGTGAAAGTGCGACAAATGTGATGATCGTGTGCGTCGTGAGAATAATAATTCTAATTGTTGTGCATGTTGATCCTGTGGCACTGATAGAATGAGCGAATGCATTGCTTGTTTTAAGTATAAATTTCTATTAAAGCTAATTAAATTTAGTAAAGTGACCACTAACTCCTGTTATTACAGTACCAATACAGACCCGCTCGTGAACCGACGTGTGGCCGAGGGTGCATCTTCTGCCGGGCGTGCAGCGGACGAGGGACGGGTAGTAACTATCATATATGTGAGCCAAAAGGCGCAAACGGTCCCGGGCCATGGTAAGGCGACACCCGTGGGAATACCGTGCGTGAGGCCGCAAAGTGATATGAGGTGTTACATGCTAGATCTGTGTGACTTAGAATCGGGGTCCCGGTGATGTGAGGTGTTACATGCTAGATCGGTGTGACTTAGAATCCCGGGACCGTTTGCGCCTTCTGGCTCACGTATATGATAGTATCGCTAGCATCCATATGACAGAGAACCCGGGCCGACATGACTAGTCGTGAACCCAAAGTGGCACTGACTTACAGGGACAGGCATACATGAAACAACATCGAGCATGTCGGTCATCAGCGTGTGAATCCGGGCTGTAGCAACTGGGCTAACAGGACTCCGGTGAACCGGGATGTAGCAGGCTAGCAGGACTCCGGAAGTCACCGCGTGACATTTTCACGAAGGGACAGACACAGGAACAAAGTGAATCACATGCCGGCCAGTCTAAGTGTTCCGGAGCAGTAGTGCTGGGCTAGCAGGACTCCGGTGAACCGGGCTGTAGCAGACTACCATGGCTCAGTGGAAGCACTAGACTACATTTCCCCATAAGAGAGGCTACCAAGGATAAACAACTAGGTTGTCGGATCCCACACATAGCAATACACGTCACACGTACGCATAACATGCAAGTATGTGTTGTACAACATGGCATCACAACATAACTCAAACTCATATAGATAAAGGCCCAGAAGAGCCACATAGCATTAAATACAAACAAGGTCACATGACCCATCATTCAGAGCATACAAGCAACGAAAGCATTACATGTCTGAGTACAGACAACTACAAAAGGAAAAGGCTCAGAAGCCTGACTATCTACAAGTCCCTCCCAAGGGACCAAGATCGTAGCTGAGGTAACAAGCTACTCGTCGAAGTCCAAGTGGCACTACTAGTGAGACAGATGTCTCACCTGCAAAATATAAATAAAGCAAACGTGAGTACAAAGGACTCAGCAAGACTTACATCAGATCCTATCATACATGCATTTGTATCAAGAAGGTAATATGGGGTTTATTTGCAGCAAGCCAGCTTTGACTCAGTGGCTATCCTGTTCTACGACAACGAGAAACTTCTTTGAGGTAAGGCAGCGCACACGAGTCCACTAATCACCACATCAATACACTACTATGGATTCATCCCCGTCTCCTTACGAGAAGGCCATCCATAGCACTCACACTTGTCTTGAGCATTTTAGAGTATCCACTTTAAGTTGTCTATGTACCACGTAAGCATCCAAGAAGTCCATAACTGAGGACACGGCTATTCGAATAGATCATGATAACCCTGCAGGGGTGTACTTCTTCACACACGCTCTCACCACTTATCACCATATACACGTCATGTATCTCGGCAACCTTCAAGAGGAAGCCTGGAGAGGGTGTCGGCCACGTCCTGACTAACCACACAAGACTCTAGTCCAGGTTTATTTCCTATTCAGGTTCCATCTGCAAGGAGATCCGGCCGGGGTTTCGCTCACGGCCCCAAACGATGTGTACAGGGTTCCCGAGCCCACCATCCGGGTACCATTCGGTACACCGGGCCACGTGTGCCTAGTCTGTCCCAAGTCCACCCTGCCGGGTGCCACTCGGTAGAAAAATAGCACTACCTATAAACACCAGAAACTATTTGCAACTCCTGGACAGAGATCAAGTTGGCTAATAAGTCGAGAGGGGTCGAGTTACCGGAACCCAATGCGTGGTAGTAGCTAGTCCTTGGACAACATACACAGAACTCAGTTCCTAGGGACGGTTCCAGTGAGACAACCCACCATGTACTCCTACATGGCCTCTCACCACTACCTTTACCAAATCGTGTTCACACACTTAACTCTTGGCATCAGAACATAGCATTGCACTCCAATTCATTCCCAATGAATCAGACTTGACATACTCTAAGCAATAGCAGGCAAAGCATGGTAGGAACACAACATGGCTCAATCAACTCCTACACATGCTAGTGGGTTTTAACTATTTACTGTGGCAATGACAGGTCATGCAGAGGAATGGGTTCGACTACCGCAGCATAAAGTAGCAGTTGAATCGTTGTTGTCCTAATGCAATAAATGAGAGCAGGAGCGAGAGAGTAGGATTGTATCGGAATGAACAAGGGGGTTTGCTTGCCTGGTAGATCAACAGGGGGGCACTGCTCCACTGACAGGTACTCTGGATCGGTCTCCGGAGCAGGACCTAACGAGAAGGAACGGTGTCGAAAATCAAACACAAGCATATGCAACAATATGATGCATGAATATGGCATGAATATGTGATGTGTTTGAGCTAATGCAACTAGCATTCTATTTGGATGAAGTCCATTTGAATCAAGAATTCAAATGCAACTCCAAGTTAAGCTCTTAAATATGCCATTTATATGTTTTCATATATACATCATGTATAGATTGGTTTGTCATGCATGAAAATGGTACAGATTGATAGATTGAATTTTTTTGATCATTTTCCATATATAAATTATTTCAATCTGAGCTACGGTTGAATTTCTATGAATTTTTGAAGATTATATCATTTTCTAGAATTTCCTGATTTATTTTTAAACCAGAAAAATGATATATTGCGTCAGCATGACAACAGCATTGCGTCAGCAGGTCAAAGGCGGCTGACCAGGTCAAACCTGACGTGTGGGGTCCACACATCAGTGTCTGTGGCTAATCCTAAATTAAATTAAACCTAAACTAGTTTAGTTAATGGGGTTGGGCCCACGCGTCAGTGACTCAGGAATTTAGTTAGATGGTGATTAGCCTTAAGCTAATCACCTAACCCATGGGGCCCACCTGACGGGCCGGCGAGGTCAAAGGGTCAAACCCCACCGGCGTTTAGCCGCCGGCGAGGCCGAACGTGGCGGAGGGGCTCGGGATCGCGTTTCCGGCAACCAAAAGAGCCGCTGAGACCACGGGCGAGGAGCCGGGGCCCGTCCGCGTCTTCTGGAGTAAGTGGGAGAGGCGGGGATGACCGGAGCTCGCCAGAATCGAGCTCGAGGCGGCGGTCGGAGCACGGCTTCGAGCGGGAACGGCCTACGGGGCACGGCAGGGGCTGCGGAAGGCGAGCTCGGGGGAGGTCCAACGAGGGCTGAACGGCGACGGCGATCTCTGGCGGCCGGAGGTGAAGAAGACGGCGGTGACGGCTCCACGGGGCGTTCCCGGTTGCTTGGCTTGACGAAGACGGAGAAGGCGACGTGGCGGAGCTCGTGGACTCGTCAGAGGGGCGAGGGGACGGCTCTGGCGACGACTACGACGAACGGCGGCGAGGATGGCGCTCGGCCATGGCTGCGGCAAGCGAGGGAGTAGGCGAGGGGAAAAGTGAGGAGGTCGACCGGATCGGGACGGCACCCGTGACGTCACCCAGCGCGTCGCACTGGCAGGGGAGAGGGCAGGCAAGCTGGTGGCGTGGCGGCACGGCGGTGCGCGCGCGTCGGCCACACGCCTGTCCGAGTGGCGCGAGGACAACGACGACTGGCACTGGGCCAGTGGGCCGGCTGGGCTGCACAGTGCCAGGTAGGTCGGCCCAGGTAAGCTTTCTCCACTTTTGTTTTCTTTTCTATTTTCTGACATTTGTTTCTGCTTTTAAAATAATACTAAACTAATTTATTTAATTCTGTCAAATTTTGCAGGGACCTAAGGAATTAATCCAAAGCCCCTCACCAAAATTCAGAATTTTTGGACATATATTATATATATAGCAAATATATATATCCAAAGCAAATAATTACTAGATTAATTCCAATTGCCCAAAATAAATACTTATGAGCTCTTAAAAATATTGGTTTGATTTTTATCTCTGTCCAATATTTTCAGAGAGCAACATGAGCATTTTCTTGGACCCTTTTGGAGCAATTTTTATCTGGGTCATTTCCAGAAATGATTCTGAGGGTTTCACAAATCCCCATTTCAAATTTTAATGGAATTTAAACATGATGCAAACATGAAGGCTAGCCTAGGTCATACCAGAACTAGGGATGTGACACATGTTTTCCTACAACTATTTTTATAGTGTTTTTATTCATTATAACACTTTGTTGAGTAATTCTAATGCCTTTTCTCTCATAATATGCAATGTTTACATAAAGAGGGAGAATGCCGGCATCTGGAATTCTAGACCTGAAAAAGCTATGTCAGAGATACCTATTCTGCACATCTCCAAATAAGCTGAAATTTTACAGAGAATTACTTTTGAATAAAAAATACTGGAGAAAAGAACTACCAGAGGGGGCCACCCATGTGCCCACTAGGAACCAGGGCGCGCCGTAATGGGTACTGGGCTCCTCGGCCCACCTTCGGTTCCCATCTTCTGGTACATAAGGTCTTTTGACCTAGAAAAAAATAAGGGGAGGACTTTCGGGAGGGAGCGCCGCCGTCTCGAGACGGAACTTGGGTAGATAACTTTTGCCCTCCGGCGGAGCGATTCCGCCGGGGGAAATCAAGGCCATCGTCATCACCAACAACCCTCTCATCTTTGGGAGGCCGATCTTCATCAACATCTTCAACAGCACCATCTCATCTCAAACCCCAGTTCATCTCTTGTGTTCGATCTTTGTATCAAAACCTCATATTAGTACCTGTGGGTGACTAGTAGTGTTGATTAAATCTTGTAGTTGATGCTAGCTGGTCCATTTGGTGGAAGAGTATATGTTCAGATCCATTATGATCTTTATTACTCCTCTGATCTTGAGCATGAATATTATTTGTGAGTAGTTGCCTTTGTTCTTGAGGCCACGAGAAGTCATGTTACAAGTAATCATGTGAATTTGATATTCGTTTGATATTTTGATGATGTGTATGTTGTGATTCCCTTAGTGGTGTTATGTGAACGTCGACTACATGACATTTCACCATCTTTGGGCCTAAGGGAATGCATTATGGAGTACTTATTAGATGATGGGTTGCTAGAGTGATAGAAGCTTAAACCCTAGTTTATGCGCTATTCCGTAAGGGGCTGATTTAGATCCACATGTTTAATGCTATGGTTAGATTTTATCTTAATTCTTCTTTCGTAGTTGTGAATACTTGCAAGGGGGGTTAATGATAAGTGGGAGGCTTGTTCAAGTAAGAATAGCACCCAAGCACCGGTCCACCCACATATCAAATTATCAAAGGAGCGAACGCGAATCAAACCAGCATGATAAAAGTGACTAGATGAAATTCCCGTGTGCCCTCAAGAACTCTTGACTTATTATAAGAGACCGTTACGGCCTGTCCTTTGCTATAAAAAGGATTGTTCTACCTTGCTGCACTTTTGTTACCGTTACCGTTACTTGCTCATTACAAATTATCTTACTATCAAACTACGTGTTACCGACAATTTCAGTGTTTGCAGAAATTACCTTGCTGAAAACCGCTTGTAATTTCCTTCTGCTCCTCGTTGGGTTCGACACTCTTACTTATCGAAAGGACTATGATTGATCCCCTATACTTGTGGGTCATCAGTGGCCTCCGATGATGATTTCCCCTTTGGCAGGGATCGCTTCGGAACAGAGGCTTGCGGCAGCGGAACAGCTCATCTAGGCTAACTTTCGGGGGTTTGTGAATATATAAGAATTTTCAACATTGGAATCACGCAAAGAGGTGCCACATGGGCCCCACAAGTTACTAGGGAGCGCATGTGGCCGCGCCGTAGTACCTTGTGGTCCCCCTGTGGGTCTTCTGGTACTCCCCCAAAGCCTCCTGGGTCCCTTCCCTTCTAGAAAAAATCATCAAAAAATTTCGCTGCATTTGGACTTCATTTCATATGGATTTTCTAGAAAACCAAAAACAAGTAGAAAACAACAACTGGCACTAGTCACTAGGCCAATATGTTAGTCCATGAAAATCATATAAAAGTTATATAAAAAGTGCACCAAAACCATATAAAACTATTGTAAACATGGCATGAATACTTCATAAATTATAGATACGTTTATCAGTGGCTCCGATGCGGATCTGCTCTATCCGCCCTTGGAGCGGCTGGTAACTGCCTCCGCCGCTCGCTTCTTTGCAAGTCAATACGACTCCGGGTGTGGTTCAGTCGGCACCCCAGACGGGCAGCTGCGGGCAGTGCTGGGTGGCACCTGGAAGGGGCTGGCAGGGATCGCATCGGACGAGTGTGGGGCGTCGCGAGGCTGCAGCTGCCCACCCAGCCCGCCACTGAAGCCCGGTCCAGCCACGACCGGCGAAGGGCAATGCAGAGCGCTAGCTCCTCCTCATCGGGCACAGGCGAGCCGTCGGAATCCATGGCGGCCTTCTCCCAGTCCAAGTCGTCGGAATCGTTGTCGGACATGGCGGACGGGGGGGAGACAATGTGGATTTGGGGGAGAAGCGAGAAGTTGAGTGAGGACAGACTGAGTTTGACCAGGGTTTTCTCGTCGGTCATCGAATATTTGTGGGGGCATGAGTGGGGGTCGTTGCGGGCCAGGTCGATGTCGCAGACACGCCCGGGCCGCCTCATATCTGCCCTATATTTTGGCGGGTTTGAGGGCTGCTGGTGAGCCCAAACTTTTGAGACCAGTTTGAGGCGCCCAAGTGGGTTGTTTTTTTATCTGTCCACCTGTCTGGGTGTTTGGGACCGGTTTGAGGCGCCCAAATGTAGATGCTCTTACGTGTAGGTAGAATTTGTATTTAAACATTTAGGGATTTTTTTGACGAAAAGGAGTTCTCCCAACCTCATTTTATTGAAAACGCGGCAACAAGACCAAACCTAAACTGTTTGCAGCGCTCGGGCCACAACCAAAGTAGCTGAACCAAATAACTACAAGTTCACAAGTGGAAAGTAGAGTGACTACTACGACAAGCCAGATAATAGACACCAAGCTACTTATTACATGGATCATCGGCTATTAGCCGGAGTGAGCGCTCAAACAGAAGCCATGGTGCCTACCCTGACGACCCTTGTTCTTCTTCCTCACCAAGCAATCCACAAAAGCTCCACTCTTTTTCGGTCCAGCAGTTGGAGGCATTTCTTCAGCAACTTTGATTGGCGATCTGAGGACAAGACGATCCACTGACGAAGAAGAAGACTTATTTTTCCCGAAATAGTCCGGAGATCCTTCCACACTACACTCTGAAAACAGAGATCATTTCGAGATGTTCATAAGCTCCACATGGTAGCAACCCCGGCAATACCAGACACACTTTCTTTGTTATTCCCAATTCACAAATTGGACATAACAGAAAGATTAATATCAGCAAAGAAGCCAAAGATGTCAACAATATATATCCATATATTTCTAGCCACAATGTAATCACAGAACAAATGTTGGAGAATTTCTTGTTCACCAAAGAAAAGGCAAGAAATATCATCCACGTGTTGTCTTTTAAGAAGATTGTCTCTGGTTAAAACCTTATTATGAATAGCTAACCAAACAAAAACAAATACTTTTAGGGATTGTAGACACATTATTCATTTTGGATTTCCCCTTTTTCATTTTCCCATGTGCATGAGTGTATCACATTTTATATATCTTGTAAACATCCAGAGAGTTTTTTGGTTTTCGGAAGACATTTAGATTTGAATTTTGTGTGCTAATGCCACGGTACGTAGTTCACGTAAAAGGTACTACCACTGGATACTTTTTCGGTGAAAATGAAAGCAAATAAAAAAAATGAAATTATGTAGTACTCCCTCTGTATCAGTGCATAAGTCATCTTACGTTATGCACCACGACCAAGGTGGAGGAAAAACGAGAGAATTTAATGTTTATTTACTAATTAATACTTTTGCATGCAATGAACTGACCACTGCATGTTGTACTAGGTACTCTAAGTAATTGAAAACATACCCAACGTCTGTTATTGGTTGATTGAGTTAATGCACCATGTCTAAGGCCTCCTTTGGTTTGGAGGAATTTCATAGGAATTCTAGAGGATAGGGTTCTTATAGGATTTTTTTTCTTTAGAGCCCTTTGATTCATAGGAATGGATCCCTATTCCTACATAGGATTTGTTTCTACGAAAAAACTAACGCCTACACGTGTGGTATATTGCACGTCGCCCACACGCCTTCTTTATCACTCATTTTGCCACATGTGAGCAGATGACATCAGCAGAAATCTTTTGGTTTTCGGCTTAATAATATTTTATCTCCTAATTAAAAAGTCGAATTAAAAATCCGTTTTCACCATTAAATCTGTCTCGACGAGATCTTCAAAACTAGACCCATGTTGATATGTTTCGACGAAATATTTTTTTTTCCCAAAAATTGCCATGATGTTTACACTGTAGTTGCCATAGTGCTTAAACTAAAGTTGCCATGTGGCAATTTTAGTTTGTAGAGCATGGCAATTTAATATTTTGATGATGGCAACTGCAGTACTTTGATCATGAAAAATATTTTTTGTATGAACCATGACAATTTGAAGTGCTATCATGGCAATATCAGTTTATGGTTCATGGCAAGTCTAGTTTCTTAATTTCTTGTTTTATAAATATCAAAAATTACTTTTAAATGTAGAAGAAAAAATAGTTGAAATATATAATGGCAACTTCAGTGTAAACACCATGTCAATTCATGTGCAATAGACATGGCAAGTTTTAACCGAAAAAAATTCGTCGAAATATATTGATATGAGATCTAGTTTCAAAGATCTCATCGCGAGAGATTTAATGGTGAAAATGGATCTTCAATCGAATTTTCTTTAAGAAATAAAACATTTTAAAAACTGAAAATCCAAAAAGATTTCCACATGCATGCATGCGGTGACGTGACGCAGTTTGTGTGCTATAGGGTGTGTGGGCGAATTTCGCTCCCACCACACGTGTGGGTGTTAGCGTTGTCCTTGTTTCTATCCTCCATATTTCATAGAAAAATAAAAATGAGCCTAGACTCAATGAAAAATTTCCTTTGATGTGAACCAAATGACATCTTGTTTCCTATTCCTACTCATAGGATTTGAAATACATGTCATTTCATTTCCTACAAATTTTCTATTTATATGATAATCCTATACTATGAACCAAAAGAGACCTAAGTGTTTTAGAATTATATGGTTTTCATTATATGACTAATGCACCGATAAAAAGGGAGTAGGTATCATTATTCCCTGAAACTGTTTGCCCGTTTAGTTCCACCACATATTCGTAGAGTGCACACGAATATGCTGCAAAAGCTCTACCCCGACACCCAATTATGATGATTGACACTTGAGAGGTGCAACCAACACCACACCGACATGTCACCAAACCGAAAACGAAATGGAAATAAATATGCGCGTTGCTGGTGCACGCTCCTTTTTCCCGCAGGTCGACATCACAAGGCAAAGTGGGCAAAAGGCATATCTCCTTCTGAAACCATAAGCAAAACGAGCATATGCTTATTATGTGTTCCGCACATTCTCTTTCAAAGGCGAACCTGAAAATGAGGATAACTGAGCACAAGGCATATCTCCTTCAGAACAAAGAACAAAGTAACAGTTCGTCACAATATCCTTAAGTCGTCGGCCGCTGCATTTTTAGACATCTGCAGTTTGCAAATTGGGCGAGCTTGTAGAGGCGACAACGCCCACACTGTTTACGCGGCCTCCACATTGGGCACGGCATCGGCATCGGCAACGGCATCTTCAGGCCCAGCATCCTTCTCGACGAAGTCGTACCCATACTCCTCCTCTGAAGCATCCTCCTCTGCACTTCTGCCAAACATGAACGGCTTCTTGCCCATCGTCGTGAAAGGCATCAGTCCCAGCGCACGCGCTGTCTTAATCTCCCTCGCAACCTTGCGCTGAGCTTTCGCGCTTATCTTGGTCTGGAGAGCAGATCAATAAGTTAGAACGACAATGGGCAAGGAAATACATCAGTGAAGAGCATGAACACGTTTGTGAGGCTGACCCTGAAAACTGACAGAGATGATACTTACATGTCACACCTTAATTAATTATAATATAGATTAAGCATGAAAACATTTGTGCTCGACGAGCATGAACAATGAACACCTCAACAGCAGTACCATCAGTGAAGGGCATCATTCAAAATAAACTGATGGCTCCATAAGAGTAACATTTAAAACATAATACATTAAAGGGCAGTTGCTACTTGAAATCTGACACCACTTTATATGAAAGGTGTCATTCATCTATGAAGAAGAGAATATGCATTATTGGCAACAATCTGAGAAAGCACGATCTGAATTTGTATTATATATCAGGAAGGCACGAACCTCTCCACCCAATATTTCCTTATCTTACATAAAAGCCGAGAAAGTACCCTATTACCTGATTCCTCTTGATGATAATGCCAGCTTCTGTAAGAAAGTTGGAGAGGAATCTAACATTCTGCAAGGAATAATTACTGTGGTCAGAAACTGCAACTTGTTTAACACAATTCTAATAGCTCAAGATATGGAAATGTATGAAGCAGATCAAAGTTGGTCTCTCGAAAACTACGTATCCATGCATGAAGGCGGCTATCTGTAGGTAGTTATTTACAAAAATTGGTTACAAACCACCAAAAGATAAGCAGTTTAGTCATAAACTATTTAAGCAAAGTGGCAGACTTCCAACCAAAACATTACCCCATTTACATCTTACCAACTTACACCATTACTCTTTACTCCCTCTGTCAAAATGTAGGCAGTATTTTTATTGGTCAAGACAAGGTCTGAATTCAAATCTAATGACATGTCATCAGTTTGATTCAAACGTACTTACTTATATTGTAACTTTGTATCACATAAACAGATAAACCACATATTGACGGATTAATTGTTGGTTAAAACCTTATCTTAACAAATCAAAATATACTCCTATGTTTTGCAACGGAGTGTACAATTTTTTCATGTGCCTCTTTCCCTGTAACCCCCCACACCCTGAGTTCAATTACACAATCTTGCCGTTTCAAACTGTATTATTGGTCTAATTTATGGTCAAACTTAAATCTCGAAAAGCGTGTGCGCACTACATTGTGGAATGGAGGGAGTATGTTTTATGCCCACACAACATCCTAATCTGGCTTTGATACTTGCTGTGTTCCAGTATTGGCATCTAAAACATCGAGTTACAAAGATAGAAGAATGTGAGGCAATAACTCGAATCAACCAAAGTAATAAGCAACACATCAGTTTAATGATACTAAACTTGTTAATAATTGCTACTACCTCCGTCCGGGTTTATTAGGCCCCCTAGTATTTTGAGCCAAACTTTGACCATTCATCTTTAGCTAATAATAAAGGACGGAAGATTTCATAGTTCTCCATATGTCGATTTTTTGAAAAAAAATTCTCCCTACGTTGATTCTCTGATAATTTTTTTACTTTTCAAGGTGGGACTATTTGTTTCTTCGAAGCTGCATTCGATTTTCCTATACGGGGCTGCTTCTCTCGGTTGGGCCTCTGGTTGGGCCTGCATTGATGCTTAAAATTGTGTCTGACGTAGGCTAGGCAGCCAATTGAGCTATAATAATACATCGAATAATCCCTCCTTGCTTCAATGAATCAACTCTCACCAATTCATATACGTTTCAGGTTATCTGCAGCATCAACCAACCTCAATTAAAAACACGATCGAACGGTGGAGAGGCCGATAAGAAGCACAAGCAAAGCTGGGACGGTGAGGTGGTCTGAGACGAGATTGGTGGTCAAACGCGGCGGCGCGGAGGAGAGCTAGCTGGTGGCGCCGTGGCAGGGCCAGAGAATGAAGATGTGCAGTGCTCATCGGCAAGAGTCGAGGCAGCGACAGAGGCCCTCTGTGGAGGGCACAGGTGCTCAAGGTTGTGGCAGGGCGAATAGCTGCAGCAAGGAGGCCAGTGGGGGAGGCGATGCTCACCGGCAAGAGACGAGGCAGCGACGGAGGTCGCGAAGCCGGCGCTCGGGACGGCCGGCCAGATGTTTGGGAAGGTGCTGGCCGGGCGACTGCCGACGCCGCGGCTACAGGAGGCGCAACCGTCGCTCAGGACGGCCGGCTAGATGGGGAGGTGGCAGGGCGAAGAGAGATAGCCGGCCGACGCCATGGCTACAGGAGTCGAAGCCGTTGCTTGGGACGGCCGGCTAGAAGTCGTGGTGGTGTTGCTGGCGGGGCGAAGAGCTTGTCGTCCTGTGCTGGCTGTGTGTGCGTGCAGTGTGTGTGTGTGGCGGCCCCCGAGCATGCTGGCTGGCCGCTAGATCTGGCAAGCAACCGAGCAGCCACTGCACGCCGGCCGTGCAGCCCGCCGTCGCTCCCAGCCACCAGCCACCCACCGGGAGGGGCTCCACCACCACGGCACCGGGACTCCGCCCCGCCCCCTGAGCCGACAAGCAGGCCGCCGCCGCCCCAGCCGCAGCAGTAACACACACCGACGCTGCCAGAACTTCCAGCGCCACCTTTGGCAGCCGGGAAATGGCTGGGTGATGAGGTGGATGGAGAAGAGGAGGAGGAGCGGCGCTTGATGGTGAGGCAGCAGGAGGAGGAAGATCGAGGCGGAGCGGCGCTGGGTGGTGAGGAGGAGAGGAATGGCGAAGTGTAGGAGGGGCGCTCAGTGAGGATTTGTTGCTTGTTGTTGCTCTTTTAATCAATTGTTCTTGCTGTACAGTTGTACACCGACTGGAAGCGGCTAGATGCCATGCGTGCTAGCACCAAAACATCCTTTGGATTTATGTGCGATTGTTCATGGCGCTGGGTGATTATTTCACTATACCTAGCTGGCACACTTGCACTCTGATGGCAACAGTTCCAACTTAAGCCATCTGCTAATATTCATGTTACTGTGATCGAAATAAATTAAATATTATAGTTCATAGGAAAGGAGCAGAAACCTTGACTGAATATAGAGTTGTGTTGTACCTATACTGAGAAAGGTTTGTAGAGTATGAAAATATATTTCAAGATGAAACAAGTTATGATTATTAGTCATGATAGTTCTAGGAACAGCTAGAGTCAACTAGGTATTGTAATGCTGGACTAAGGATGGACCGTGCTCGGAGAAATCAAAAATCTATGGCCCTCCGTGGCATAATATATACAGCATGTTCCCATTGTGCTTTGCAGATTTTTTTTCTTGGAAGCGTACCAAGCAGGCCATATATTCAACAAAGCTCTGAAACGATGCACTATGCCTTTTCTTGAACGCCATCAGGTACATGTCAAAACCATTTTCCGTAATCGTGGAACCAAGTTTGGAGCTGAAATGGTCCCACATACAAAAAAAGGCAGAATTGAATATAGAGAGAAGTGCATATTACACCCCTCAACTCTAGCCCTAGTCTAATATACAACCCCCAACTCCAAAACCGTCTAATCTGCAACCTCCAACTCTTAAAACCGGCCAAAATTTAACCCTCCCCTCCCCTTGACCGGGTTTGACCCATTGACTGATAAACAGTAAGTTCGGAAAAAAATGAAAATTCAGAAAAATAAAATTTTAGAAAGCATTTTTTGCCTCTGGATGAACAGTATTTCAAAAAAAATTGGGAACAAAAATTTTTAAAAATAAATTCGACTTTTCACCAGTGAACAGTATTAAAAATTCAGTTTTTTACATGTACCCGGAGGTAATAAATTGGAAACAAAATTCGTCAGGATTTGTTTTTTGAATTACTGTAAACAGCGTGAACAGTATTCAAAAAAGTAAAAAAAAATCAGGAAAATCATTTTTTCACTGCGTGAACAGTGACCGAGGGAAAATTTTCGTTCCAAAAGTTCAAACTTTTTTTGAATTACTGTTCGCACGGTGGAAAAGTCGAAATTATTTTTAAAATTTTGTTCCCAACTATTTTTTGAATTTACAAATTTTTTATTTTTATTTTTCTGAATTTTCCATTTTTTTTAAATTTACTGTTCATCAGTCAACGGGTCAGACCCGGTCAAGGGGAGAGGAGGGTTGAATTTTGGCCGGTTTTAAAAGTTGGAGGTTGCAGATTAGACGGTTTTGGAGTTGGAGGTTGTATATTAGACTAGGGCTAGAGTTGAGGGGTGTAATATGCACTTCTCTCTTGAATATATGGACTTGTAAGTATGAACCTTCTTCTGTACAGAGATGTACACTACACACACGACTATACAATTTGTTAGAAAATAATTCTTCTACCCACTTTGCACCTCACTGTTTTTTAGGAAGATTGTAATCTATATTATTCTTTTGCACACATCACAATTTTTTGTATCGAGTAGATAAATTTAAAGAGCGACTGAATTTTGACTTGTACATTTTCTTATGAATAGACAATTCTCGATGGTACCATAAACTTTTTTTTGCTACCGAAGATCCTAAAAAAGTGGAGTTGAATGGAGCAAAGACAATAAGCTTCAGGCTAAGAACTCAGCAGAGCCAGGCAAAGGACAAAGGAGCCAGGAAAAAGTTGAGAACCACATATAAGCTTTAGATTAACTCTCCAAAACCAGTATCATGTTTCGAATAATTGATGTGGGTGTCTATTTTCTAGAGAAGTGTTATATGATATTCTCCCGTTGCAACGCACGGGTATATTTGCTAGTAAGACTAATGAAATATAGAATATATGCTACAAAAGGTACACTGTTGGATTTCTATTTGAAAGAGCTTTCCGAAGGTATAATTTTTGTGACATATAGTTTACATTTTATTAGTTAAATTTGTTAGTCAAACATTAGCCCAAAATGAGAGGGGGCCTACTAAACCCAGACGGAGGTAGTACATTCAAATACGGCGATAGAGAGCGTCAATAGAAAATGCCAGAATCCTCACAAGGTTATAGTAGTGTCACCAGATATTTGGGGATTACCATAGTCATAGTATCCCTGAACTTTATACCGGCTAATAGTTCTAGACTCTAGAAGCTGCCAAAGTACTGCAAAATCTACTCCCTCTTGAGGGAGTACCATTTAATTTTAAACAAAAAGTGTGGCCAGTTTACATAGGTTGCCAAGCAGATTTACTCACCCTAAAATCGGCTTTCCTTAAAACCTCCTTTGTAGACGTTTCAAACTGAGGTCTTGGAGGATTCCTTGGGGCTGCAGGTCTTGTAAGGTCAAGATCCTGTATGCAGTAGAGTTGAATAAATTGGTGTTAGAAGAGTATCATTCCAGTAGATAACAGACGGATGCTTGCATGATTAAATGATAAATGTTACCCCCTCCGTCCCAAAATGTAAGATCACTTTTGACAAATACTATAACAATATCTTCTGGTGGTTCGTGGTTTTTAGGCAATATTGGATCAGGCGAGCAATTTCAGTCTGTTTTGACAAACATCTATCCACAAAAGAGTTACTACGCTGTGTGGTAATAAACTAACTCCGCAGAATCTAGCTCACACATTTAGCCACACTTCCTGAATACTTGTATATGCTAGACTAAATCTCAAGACTGCAAAGGAATTGTGATCTCTCAAATAGTACTTGAATCACCAAAGTAACAGACAGTTATCCCTCTTACCCGGACATTGTAAGTCGAGCCACGCCTGTAATTCACATCCGGCCTGAAATCGTAGTCATCATCCTCAACCTCCTCCGTCATATGAAAGGTGCGGGCCGCGTCGTCCAACTTCTCGTTCATGCCATCGTTCAAGGAATCGAAACCGTCCATGAACCCACCATTACTACTACGCTGACCAAACTCGGGCCGACCAAAAGCACCCATTCCAGAGCCGGTGCCGTGTCTTCCAAAGGAGCTCCCGACCCCATCGAGCTTCTGGAAGAATGACTTGTCATCTGACTCAAACAGACGTTTCTCAAAGTCGTCCGCACTCTCCCCCGCGCCCTCTCCTGCGAAGCAACATCCACAGCAAACCGGCGTGTGAGAAAACAGCATCGCTAGAGCACTTTAAACATCAATTCCCCAAATATCACGCTGTCGTCATCGCAAAATGAAGGGGTTTAGCACGCGAAAGCTAGAGAAAATGTTTGATTTACACCTAGATCTCTCCTGCCGCCATCCGATTCGATATTTTGGTTCTGACGGAATGGAAAACGGGTGAGCTAGGTCCGGATGTCGGATACTGCGCGGGAGAGGAGGGAGGGGCTGGGGGTGCTTACCGGACAGGAAGGAGCGGCGGAACAAGGAGGCTGCGGCGGATGATGGGTCGGAAGTGGGCAGGCGTCGTGGAAGAGATCGTCTCAGCGCCGAGCTCGCCATCTCGCTCAGTGCCTCGTCGCCGGCGCCGCAACCCGTCACCAGAGAAGCGAAGGCAGGGATTTGGGGGTTTGGGGCTGCTTTTTCCGTTTCAGACCCCGTAGCTGGCTACCTGGGCCGGCCCGGCCCGACCCAAGGCTGAATGTACCTGGTCCAGAACGGCCCCTTTAGTAAAGGATGGGTTTTGTCTAAAAAAAAAAGTAAAGGATGGGTTTACCCACCGATGTGGGAATATCCAAGAATGAAACTTTTAAATACTTGGTTGACCGGCTATGGAGCAAGATTCGAGGGTGGATGGAGAAAACTTGTCTGCAGCCGGTAAAGATATATTTATTAAATCAGTTGCACAAGCCATCTCTATTTTTTCGATGTCATGTTTCAAGCTGCCTCGGGGATTATGTGAGAAGCTTTCGGCTGCTATACGGTTTTTCTTTTGGGAAAGTAAGCAAGGTAAAAGGAAACCCCACTGGGTGTCTTGGGATAAGATATGTATGCCACGTTACATGGGAGGTCTTGGGTTCAGAGATTTCGAACTGTTTAACTTAGCTTTTTTGGCACGCCAGTCTTGGAGGATTCTGAGTTACCCGGAGTCGCTAAGTGCTCGTATCCTCAACGGGGTTTATTTTCCTTCCTGCTCTATCTTGGAAGCTAATTTGGGAAGCCACTCGTCCCAGATATGGCGCTCAATTTTGGAAGGAAGAGACATAATGAAGCAAGGGCTAGTAAGAAGGATTGGTAATGGGGCTACAACCGGCGTTTGGACCACTAACTGGATCCCAAGACCAGAAAGAATGCATCCATTGCTGTCAAGAGTGACGAATCCACCAGAGTTAATTTCCCAACTAATTGATACTACAAACGCTAGGTGGAATTCATAATTGATCCGGGAGGTATTTCTTTCTTTTGACGCAAATGAGATCCTTCAGATTCCAATTTGTTTGAGAAACATTGACGATTATTGGTCATGGATGTTCGAGAAATCAAGGATTTTTAGTGTTAGGTCAGCCTATAAAATGATAGTGGACACGAAGCGCCGCCGTGAGGACTGGCTTGAGGAACGGGCGGGCAGTTCGAACAGAAAGGAAGAGGAGAAAACTTGGGTAAAATTATGGTAGGTATTTGTGCCTGCGAAGCTTCGTATGTTCTTGTGGAGGTTGGCTCAAAAATCAATTCCAACAGAAGATGTGCGGATGAGAAGGAATATGTCTACTACATGCACTTGTGTTGTGTGCGGCATGCCAGATTCTTGGGGTCATAGCCTACTGGAATGCACAATGGCGCGGTGCGTTTGGTGCCTAGTTGACCAGGAGCTGCTAGATGTACTGATTGACAACGCTGAGCAGAACGCTAAAAATTGGTTCTTTGCAATGCTGGAGAGATTGACGCATGAAAAGTTCATCAAAGTTTCTGTCACGTTGTGGGCTATTTGGATTGCATGTAGGAAACTAATTCATGAAGACATTAATCAAAGCCCGTTGTCTACACACCTGTTCATATCTCAGTTCATTTCAGAGTTGGGGGAGATTCAAAATAAGGGCGATGTCCAGAGAGGAGGAGCACCACCCCAAAAGCCGATCCAACAGGTGAAGAGGTGGATACCTCCGCCGAAGGGAAAATTCAAAATAAATGTTGATGCAGCGGTATTTCGAGGCCGGGGCACTGCAGCGGCTGTATGCAGGAACCACAACGGCGAATATATGGGTTCTTCGACATTTGTTATTAAAGGACTGATCGATCCGGCGAGCTTGGAGGCAATCGCGTGTCGTGAAGCGTTATCTTTGGCGGAAGACTTGGGACTCCAAGATCTAGTAATCGCATCCGCCTGCTCGACAGTGGTGAAGCATATCAAGGAGTCATCTGGAGGAAACTATGGAGGAGTGATAAAAAAAATTAGGTCTTGGCAAACTATTTTCAATTCTTGTATTTATATTCTTGAGTCTAGATTATCTAATATAGAGTCGCATAAGCTGGCTAGACATGCCCTTGGGCTTGATTAGGGTCGCCATTTCTGGTTGGGGCACCCTCATAATCCTACTGTCATCCCTGTAATTGTTACATTAAGTGAATAATTAAATCAGCATGCTTTCTCAAAAAAAGTAAAGGAAAAAATCTAAAATAAACCTCAAACATGTAGATGGAAGCTAGATAACCCCTAAAAACGGAAGCTAGATTAAATCCTGAACTCCAAATCCTTGAAATTAACACACCAAACTTTTTAATCCCGATCTGAGGGTATTCCTAAACAAGGATTGTTGACCTCGCAGCTCAAATCCAAGATCCTGGGCTGCATCCGGGTGCTACTGGGCCGGCCCAGTAAGCAAAAAGCGTATTTTTTTCGTAACATGCCGTTTAAAAATCCCAAAAAATCAAAGACTTGTGGGAATCGAATTTGAGACCCGGCGTGGCTTAAACTAGTACTACTAGCCGGTCTGCCACTCTAACCAATGCCTCTTGCTGACAAAAATGAAGTGCCATAGTATTTAACCACATAACGCAACGTTAGGCTCGTGTGGGCCGTGTACTTTTCGGCCTAATGTTATATATATATATATATATTAAACGGGTCGCGTCGTGCTGGCACGCGGGTCTGGCCTCACAGCCCAGGCACGACCAATTTAGGCATGTGTCGGGCTAGGCCCGTGACGAGCCGAGCATGCGTGTTCACAGGCCCACGACCCACTTGGCTAGGTTTACCTTATAGTTTTTTTGTGTGTTTTTGTCTTTTCAAGTCTCAAGACTTCTAGTAAATTGCGCAAGACCACTCTATTTGTCATTTGGGGCTACAGTTATAGAAAATAGGGGAAAACAATTTTCCTGAAAAAATGGTGGTTTCGTGTAATCCTGGTCCTAAATGTGGTGATTTTGTGCAGTTTACTAATTGACGTTGGACTGTTATATCCAAGCCATTCAAAATTTTTATAAAATAAGAAAGCTCAAGTTGGTTTGGTTATATTTGATTGATTTGAATTGGTATTTGACCTAGTGAAGGTAATGAGTTTCAAATTGGAAGGATACTTTATGTAAGTGCATCTAGTGCCACCCCTAGTTGGTTTTGGAGTATTGACGACAAACCTAATTGAGGGACTAATGTGTTTGTGAGAATTGCAGGATAACACAGGTAGAAGTCCCTCATTGATTCGGTTTTCCTACCAGAGATGACCCCTAAAAATATATGAAGACATTGAAGTCAAAGGTGGTATGTGAAGACATTCACATTGAAGACTATGATAAGAGAATACATCGCATGAAGACTATGGAGCGCGAAGACTTAGATCTTTCGTAGTTCTTTTTCTTCTTTGTTGAGTCATAGGAACCACCGTACTGTTAAGTGGGGTCCAAGAAAACCAGTCAGAATGACTGAAGTGATGCTTAACCAAAATCCTATGTCTTCGAGTGAAGACTATGAGAGCGAATCTTGTCCAGAGTTGGACAAGTCAGCTTTGCTTGTAGCCCAAGTAAAGTTGTCGTGTGTGTTTGAAATCTGACCGTTGGAACACGTGTCAGTTCCTTAGTGACCCAGGGTCATTTCGGACAAATCAGGTCGGGTTGCCTAGTGGCTATAAATAGCCCACCCCCTACAACCATAAACGGTTGGCTGCTCAGAGTTAAAGTACGGCTGTTGTCGTTTGAGAGCAACCCACCTCGAAGCCTTTGAGAGAGAATTCCTTACGAGGATAAAGTCCTAACCACCTAGAGCCAAAGAGTGTTAGGCATCACTTAAGTCGTCCTGTCTGTGTGATCTGAAGACTTATTACACTTGAGGACTGTGAATCGTTCAGCCGGTTAGGCGTCGCGTTCTGAGCATCCAAGAGTCATTGTGGATCGCCGGTGAACGAAGTCTGTGAAGGTTTGGGAGTCTACCTGGAAGACTTACCAGAGTGATTGGGCGAGGTCTGCGTGACCTTAGCTCAAGGGGAATACGGTGAGGACTAAGGGTTCTGAGCTGCGTGTTCAGGACTGGGTGTCCGGGACTGTGTGTCCTCAGATTTAAATACCTAGCCGCCCTAACCAGACGTACAATTGTCACAGCAACTGGAACTGGTCCAACAAATCATTGTCTTCAACGAGTCACTGGTTTCATCCTGCCCTTCCCTTTACTTACTGTTGGTCCTTGTGAAGTCATTGCATGATTGCATTATCTTTTGTCTTCACTGAGTGACTGCTTGTTCTGATTGGCTTCACGATATCTTCCTACCTGATCCCTACTGCCTAGCTGCTCTTAGTCATTGTGCTTTCACTTCGTTGATTACCTGACTAAGGTTTGCCTAGTGTAGTCTACCTTCCGCTGCGTGGTAATAGGTTTACTTCTATCGTTTGTCTTCAAAACTTCCCTGTTTAGAAGACTTTCATAAAAATCGCCTATTCACCTCCCTCTAGTCGATCACTAGCACTTTCAATTGGTATCAGAGCAAGGTACTCCCTTGTTCTGTGTGATTCGGTTTAACCACCTGGAGTTTTAGCTATGTCGACTGCAGGGATAATCAAAGTCTCCGTTGCGTGCCCCGTCTTCGATGGAACTGAATATCCCTACTAGAAGAATAAGATGCGCATGCATCTTGAAGCCATTGATTTCGACCTATGGTATGTCGTCAAGAACGGCGTTCCCAAGGCTGGAGAAGGTGTCACTGCTGCTGATGTCAAGAAGTTCGTTCAACTGGACTCTACTGCCAAGAATATCATTCGTGGTCATCTGACCAAAGGACAGTATGGCCGTGTGAGTGCGTTGGAGACTTCCAAGCTAGTCTGGGACTGGCTCTCCAAGGTCAACGAAGGCGTCTCCACCCAGAGAGATCAGAGAATCAGTGTCCTTCGCACCCTCTTCAACCGCTTCAAGAAAAATGACAATGAGAATGTCCAGCTCACGTTTGATCGACTCACTGACATCATAAATGAGCTTCAAGCCCTCGGAGCCACTGAGATCACCAAGCATGAAGTCGTCAAGACACTCCTGAGATCACTTGACAGTTCGTTTGACACCCTAGCCCTGATGATTCAAGAACGCCCTGATTTCAAGACACTCGATCCGTCTGACATACTTGAGAGGCTCAACACACACGAGTTTCAACTTTCTGAGAAAAGAGACATCTACGGTCCCAACTATGGGCGAACTCGTGCCTTGAAGGCAAAAGCTGTCTCCTCATCTGACGAAGAATCTGACAGCAGTTCTGATGATCATGAAGACATTGGAAAGGAGCTCGCTATGCTTGTGAAGAAGTTCCAAAAATTCACCAAGAAGAAAGGGTTCAGAAAGTCTTCACGATCAAGCTCAAGGAATGATGAAGGTTCTGCTCATGACTACAAGAAGAGAACATGTCACAAGTGCAAGAAACCTGGCCACTACATCTCTGAGTGACCACAGTGGGACAATGAGAACAACAAGAAGAAGAAGAGCAAAGAGTATGATTCTGACGACAAGAAGAAGAAGAAATACTCAAAGTCTTCTTCCAAGTCTTCCTCAAAGTCTTCATCACACAAGAAGAACTCATCTGGCAAGGCACGTGCATTTGTTGGCAAGGAAATGGATTCTGAGGAGGAGTCTGCTTCTAAGGAGGCGGAGGTGGAGTTTGAGGAGGAGTCCGATTCTGGCGTTGCGAGTCTGGCTACAGCATACGTTGCCAAGTCCATCTTCAACACTGAAGACAATGACTTCATCACCGACACCGATGCGAATGACAAGGACTACTCCGCTCCTTCCTACTGCTTCATAGCACTCGGTGCCAAGGTAAACACACGCACTACTCACTATCAAACATCCAGTGACGATGAATCTGATTGTGATTCCAAACCTAGCTACAAAACACTTGCTAAAATTGCAACTGAACAACAGAAAGCTATGGAACATATTCAAAAACTGTTAGACAAAAGCGATGATCTGTTAGATGCTGAAATGACTCGATTGCAGTCCTTAATTGAAGACATAAAAAATCTTCACGTTAAGTATGAGGAACTTGAAAGTCGTCATGAAACTCTCTCAACAACTCATGAAAGGCTTTCTTATGATTATCTTCAAAGGAAGCAAGACCTTGAGAAATTGAGAGCGGCTCATGAAGATCTTCAAAAGAAAAACGAGTCACTTCGCGCCAAACAGATCAGTTCAGCTCAGGAAGGATTTGAACCATCATGTCTTAAATGCATTGAGCGTGATAACGCTACTTCTGTTGTTGAATGTTCTACTGCTGCTACTGTTGCAATATCTTCACCTGTTGATGTGGTAACTAACCCCTCTCCTGAGGATACCACTGCTATTGCTGATGAGAATGCTAGGTTGAAGACACTACTTGAAACAGGGATGTACAAAAGTCTCAAAGGGCATCAGACACTATGTGATGTCCTCAAAAGGCAGATCCTGAACCGAAACCCTAGGAAAGAGGGTACTGGATTCGAAAGGAAAATGAATGCCTATGGCTCTTACTGGAAACCTGAGCAGTACCCCAAAACCACATGGGTTGCTGCAAAGGAACCTTCAGTGGATCCATCCACCCTATCTGGCTTCACTTGTGCTAATCCCGTTGTTATTGATGAATCCTTTGATGCGAACTACAAACTGTTTAAGAATCAGAATGGTGAAGTGTTTGCCAGGTATATTGGTACTAACTGCAGGAATGGACCGCCTATGAAGAAGATCTGGGTGCCGAAAAGGTGTTTGGAGAATCTTCCTGTGAATGTCATCATGACACCACAGGTGAAGAAGACAAACCCCAGACCACAGGCTTCATATGGTCCAAAGGCTTCATGCAGACAGAGGACTCACCGGAGTCGCACTAACGCAAATGTTTTGCAGGGAAGCCATACTCAGGCCTATGAATATGAGCGTGGTTCATCAAACCACCATGTTCATAAGACCAAGAACTATTCTGCTTATTCTTATGAGTACTATTGTCCACCTGCAATACTTTTTGCTAGGGCTCCAAAGCCAAAGTTCTCAGATGCTGCACTTAGACTCATTGCTTCAAAGCCACCCTTGAAGATGTGGGTGGCTAAGAAAGCTTAACTCTCTTTTGCAGGGAAAGGTCTCCAGCAGAAAACCAAAATCGTCTGACGCTATTGTTGGGGACCTTAAACATCTTGTAGGGCGCAAGATCAAATGCCCAAATGGTCTTATTATGTACTTTGTTCCTGAATCGCTTGCTACTCGCCCTATCAGTTCAAATCTCGATTTAAGCTTTCATAACCCACTGATTCGTCAAATGTTTTTGCTTCACAACTCTCTTCGTGAAGCCTATCCCCCTAACTGCACTGTAGGGTATGACACCAGCAGCTTCAGAATGGATTATTGATAGTGGGTGTACCAATCACATGACTGGCAAGAGAAGCCTTCTTATGGACTCAACCTTACGTCCATCCGACAAAAATCACATCACACTTGCTGACACAGGTAAAAGTAAGGTATTGGGTCTAGGTAGAGTTGCAATCTCAAAGGATCAACACATGGATAAAGTCATGCTTGTTGAATCCCTTGGCTTCAACTTAATGTCTGTCTCAATGCTTTGCGATTTAAACATGATTGTGATGTTTGGAAAATATCGTTGCCTTGTTCTAATGGAATCTGACAAGTCTCTAGTGTTTGAAGGGTATCGGAAAGATGATTTGTACGTGGTAGATTTCTCAGCAGGACCACAACTTGCCGTATGTCTTCTAGCAAAAGCTTCAGAATGATGGCTCTGGCATCGGAGGCTAGGGCATGCTGGCATGAGGAACCTGCACACCCTTGCAAAGAAGAAGCATGTCATAGGCATCGAGGGCGTCAAGTTCAAGAAAGATCACTTATGCGGTGCCTGTGAAGCGGGAAAGATGACAAGGGCCAAGCATCCCTCGAAGACAATCATGACAACGACTCGACCCTTCGAACTGCTCCACATGGATCTTTTCGGTCCCATTCATTACTCAACTCTTACTACTACTGCTTGTCTCTATGGCTTTGTCATTGTTAATGATTATTCTAGATATACTTGGGTGCATATAATCCTCTACAAGACTGAAGTGCAGGATGTCTTCAGACGCTTCGCCAATCGAGCAATGAACAACTATGGCGCCAAGATAAAGCACATCAGAAGTGACAATGGCACTGAATTCAAGAACACTGGCCTTGATACATATCTTGATACTTTGGGCATCACACATGAATTCTCAGCTCCGTACACGCCACAACAGAATGGCGTCGTCGAACGCAAGAACAAAACACTTATTGAGATGGCCCGAACGATGCTTGATGAATACAAGACTCCAAGGAAATTCTGGCCTGAAGCCATTGATACTTCATGCCATACAATCAACCGTGTTTATCTTCACAAGCTTCTGAACAAGACATCTTATGAGCTCCTTACTGGCAAGAAGCCAAATGTCAGTTACTTCAGAGTATTTGGCGCCAAGTGCTGGATCAAGGATCCACATCATACTTCAAAATTTGCACCAAAAGCACATGAGGGTTTTATGCTTGGATATGGAAAGGATTCGCACTCCTACAGAGTCTTCAATATCTTTCATTACAAAGTGGTTGAAACAGTAGATGTGTGGTTCGATGAAACTAACGGCTCACAAAGAGAGCACCTGCCAAATGTGCTAGATGAAGTTCCATCCAGTGAATCAATCAAACTCATGGGAACTGGAGAAATCATACCTTCTGAAGCTCAACCTGAAGAGGAACTTATCATCTCCGCACCTGATCAACCTGAAGACATGTTGGGTTTCATAGTAATTTCAAAAAATTTCCTACGCACACGCAAGATCATGGTGATGCATAGCAACGAGAGGGGGAGAGTGTGATCTACGTACCCTTGTAGATCGACAACGGAAGCGTTAACTTGGTTGATGTAGTCGTACGTCTCCACGGCCCGACCGATCAAGCACCGAAACTACGGCACCTCCGAGTTCTAGCACACGTTCAGCTCGATGACGATCCCCGGACTCCGATCCAGCAAAGTGTCAGGGAAGAGTTCCGTCAGCACGACGGCATGGTGACGATCTTGATGTACTACCGTCGCAGGGCTTCGCCTAAGCACCGCTACAATATTATCGAGGACTATGGTGGAAGGGGGCACCGCACACGGCTAAGAATATGATCACGTGGATCAACTTGTGTCTCTACGGGTGCCCCTTGCCTCTGTATATAAAGGCTCAAAGGGGGGGCCGGCCGGCCAAGAGGAGGCACGCCAGGAGGAGTCCTACTCCCTCCGGGAGTAGGACTCCCCCCCCTTCTAGTTGGAATAGGATTCGCGGAGGGGGAAAAGAGGAGAGAGAGAGGAGGAAGGGGAGTCGGCCCCTTCTCCTTGTCCTATTCGGACCAAGGGGGGGGGGGAAGGGCGCGCGGCCCATCTCTGGCCACCTCTCCTCTCTTCCACTAAGGCCCACTAAGGCCCATATACCTCCCGGGGGTTCCGGTAACCTCCCGGTACTCCGGTAAAATCCCGATTTCACCCGGAACACTTCCGATATCCAAACATAGGCTTCCAATATATCAATATTTATGTCTCGACAATTTCGAGACTCCTCGTCATGTCCGTGATCACATCCGGGACTCCGAACAAACTTCAGTACATCAAAATGCATAAACTCATAATATAACTGTCATCGTAACCTTAAGCGTGCGGACCCTACGGGTTCGAGAACAATGTAGACATGACCAAGACACGTCTCTGGTCAATAACCAATAGCGGAACCTGGATGCTCATATTGGCTCCTACATATTCTACGAAGATCTTTTATTGGTCAGACCGCATAACAACATACGTTGTTCCCTTTGTCATCGGTATGTTACTTGCCCGAGATTCGATCGTCGGTATCCCATACCTAGTTCAATCTCGTTACCGGCAAGTCTCTTTACTCGTTCCGTAATACATCATCCCGCAACTAACTCATTAGTTGCAATGCTTGCAAGGCTTCAGTGATGTGCATTACCGAGAGGGCCCAGAGATACCTCTCCGACAATCGGAGTGACAAATCCTAATATCGAAATACGCCAACCCAACATGTACCTTTGGAGACACCTGTAGAGCTCCTTTATAATCACCCACTTACGTTGTGACGTTTGGTAGCACACAAAGTGTTCCTCCGGCAAACGGGAGTTGTATAATCTCATAGTCATAGGAACATGTATAAGTCATGAAGAAAGCAATAGCAACATACTAAACGATTAGGTGCTAAGCTAATGGAATGGGTCATGTCAATCAGATCATTCAACTAATGATGTGATCCCGTTAATCAAATGACAACTCTTTGTCCATGGTTAGGAAACATAACCATCTTTGATTAACGAGCTAGTCAAGTAGAGGCATACTAGTGACACTCTGTTTGTCTATGTATTCACATATGTATTATGTTTCCGGTTAATACAATTCTAGCATGAATAATAAACATTTATCATGATATAAGGAAATAAATAATAACTTTATTATTGCCTCTAGGGCATATTTCCTTCAAGACAATGCTCAGCCTGAAGACAATTCCTCTAACAATGACAATGATCAGCAAGAGTAAAATCTTCGTCCTGTACATCCTCGTGTTGCAAATGAAGTGCAGATTGAGAGAATAATCGATAGCATCAATGCACCAGGTCCACTCACTCGGTCAAGGGCAACACAGCTAGCAAATTTCTGTGGGCACTTTGCATTCGTCTCAATAACAGAACCCAAGAAAGTAGAAGAAGCCTTCATGGAACCTGAATGAATTCAAGCTATGCAAGAAGAGTTTCAACAGTTTGAGATGAATAATGTATGGGAACTGGTTAAGCGTCCTGATCCTCGGAAGCACAATATAATAGGCACCAAATGGATATATCGCAACAAGCAAGATGAGCATGGTCAAATTATCAGAAACAAAGCTCGTCTCGTTGCTCAAGGATACACTCAAGTTGAAGGGATTGACTTCGATGAAACATTTGCTCCTGTGGTTCGACTTGAAGCCATACGCATACTGCTGGCCAATGCAAATCATCATAACATACTTCTATATCAAATAGATGTGAAGAGCGCTTTTCTTAATGGCAAGATTGAAGAAGAAGTGTATGTTGCACAACCGCCTGGCTTTGAAGATCCAAAACATCCTGACATGGTATACAAGCTCAACAAGGCACTATATGGCCTCAAACAAGCTCATCGGGCTTGGTATGACACACTCAAAGACTTCCTGAAGAGCAAAGGCTTCAAATCTGGTTCCCTCGACCCCACTCTTTTCACGAAGACATGTGATGGTGAACTGTTTGTGTGCCAAATATATGTGGATGACATTATCTTCGGCTGCACCAATCAGAAATACAGTGAAGAGTTTGGATATATGATGCAAGAGCAATATCAGATGTCCATGATGGGTGAGCTGAAGTTCTTCCTTGGTCTTCAAATACGTCAGCAACGCAACGGCATCTTTATATCTCAAGAGAAGTATGTCAAAGATTGCCTGAAGAAGTTTGGTATGCAAGACTGCAAAGGCTTCACGACACCGATGCCAGCCAAACATCATCTGGGTCCCGACGATAATGGTAAAGAGTTCGATCAAAAGGTATACCGCTCCATGATTGTTCTTTACTTTATCTATGTGCATCTAGGCCAAATATTATGCTTAGTGTTTGCATGTGTGCTCGATTCCAAGCGGCACCAAAGGAATCGCATCACTTAGCTGTGAAGCGAATTCTTCGATATTTGGCTTACACCCCAACTCTAGGATTATGGTATCCAAAGGGCTCAGAGTTTGATCTGGTTGGATTCTCGGATGCTGATTATGCTGGCGACAAGATGGATCGCAAGTCTACATCAGGCACATGTCATTTTCTGGGACGATCACTTGTATGTTGGTCTTCAAAGAAGCAGAACTGTGTATCTCTCTCCACTGCTGAATCTGAATACATTGCTGCTGGATCTTGCTGCGCTCAACTTCTGTGGATGAAGCAAACACTCAAAGACTATGGCATTCATCTGAAGCAAGTGCCACTCTACTGCGACAACGAAAGCGCCATCAAGATTGCCAACAACCCAGTTCAGCACTCGAAGACAAAGCACATTGAGATTCGTCATCACTTTCTCAGAGATCATGTTGTGAAGGAAGATATTGATATCATACACGTCAACATTGAAGAGCAATTGGCAGATATCTTCACCAAGCCCTTGGATGAGAAGAGATTTTGCAAGTTACGGTGTGAGCTAAATATCTTGGAATCCTCAAATGTCCTGTGATCAAGCACACATCCTAACACTTATGCATATTGATGACTTAGATGTGCAACACACGAAGTAAAGTATATCTTCAATCAATGAAGACATACATTCTAAGTGTGAATACATTAATGAGGAATTTGACTTCGGAGCGCCATGATAATTGTGCGCCGTGTCCGGGTCTAATACTTCCTATACGGTGGGTAACGCCACCACCAAATGCTCTGTTTGAAGTATTTCACTCATGGCGTTACATTTGCTATGTCTTCACATTTGGTTTGGCTTCAATCTCAACATGTCTTCATGATTATCTTCATTATGTTGATCACATATATATATATATATACACTAGTGTTCTGTCCTCTACAGCATTCACTTATAGCTATGTCTTCTTGTTGAATCTTTTGAACTAAGTGAATGTGATCGGACCCTAACCTCTCTACGCTTTCTATCTCAAACTCTATCTCTCCAAATCATATGCATTCTATTGAAACTGTCGAATGTCTTCTCTGCGTCCTTGTCAGCAGAAGATACAGAGACAAACATTAAGTCTGGTTTCAATGCTAATTCCTTCACCTGAAACCCGGATAAGTGGGAACGACCATCCGACAATCCAGGCGTGCGTGGGAACGTGGAACAACCTCCGATATGCTGCATGATGGCCACGTGTTCCTCAGATGTGAATCGCTAGGGGCACCTGTGTAATAACACTGAGCCGTCCCTGTCCCTATAAATACACGCCTCACCTCAGTCATTATCCTTTCTTCCACTCTCGCACGAACCCTAGCGCCACCGCTAGCCCTCGACGACGCCGGCGACGAAGCGCTTAGCTGCCGCAACCTCTCCGACGCCGTCTTCACGCCGACCGCGGACATCGTCTTCTCCGCCGTCGCCGTAGGTGTCCTCTGTCGCCAAGTTAGGGCACGGACGATCAAACTTCTCGGCCTCCTCTTCCACTCCATCTAGCAGTTCTTCGTGTGGTAAATAAAACTTCCTTTTTACGACCACTTTGATCCTATAGATTCGTCACTTTCTACCACAAGCAGTTTCTATTCACACAAGTTGGATCTATTTCGTACTGCATCTCATAATATGCCTAGTATATTCACTTATGCTTCACAAAGTAGTTAGATTCCTCACTTGTACTGATCCGTGGATTCGTACAAATCTGGAACCAACTCCTTATCTATGAGTGAATGTCTTCGCACGATGAGGTCAATGTCTTCTAAACTGATTTATCTTTAAAATCTTCTGAGAATGCATATGACCTCTTCCCCTTCCCCCGCACCTTAATGCTGTCACAGGTACATGTCCGTGGGAGAATCCCTTGGTTCTCATAGTCTGCATTCATTTGCAGAATTCTTACAGCATCATATAAATTCTCTCGAAGCCAGTTCCTGTTTGTCCAGCAAGCGAAAGCCTTTGAAGCCTTTGAACGTATTGAAGCCATTCAGTTTAAAGTTCATGGCTGCAGAGAAATCAGCAAGGAAGGGTGGCAGAAAGCGTCGAGGAGAAACATCAAGAGATCTGCCCGATGACCTCTCAGAGCTGTACAAGACAGATCCTGAAGAGGATTGCAATCAGCGCAAGACACGAATCTAATGGATTCGACGATATTGGGCAGAACAGTGGTTCAAGTATAGGTTTGTGACAAAGGAATATGCTGAGAAGAATGCCATCAAGCGACCATGGGGAGACATCCTATACAGAAATCTTCAACCCAGGTCCAGAGATGAAGCCATTGAACAAGGCTTCTATCCCTGCATGGTTCGTGGACCACAGCCTGCGGATGCTGACCCATCGTCACTGCTATGGTGTCGTGACGACAATCTGTTCAAGCGCAACTTCCAGTTTGCCCAGAATTCGGCGAAGCAGAATCAGAAGTCATTGGGACTAGACTTCAACCCTGGTCCCTCTGCTCCCCGTGTCGATGGCACCCGCGAAGCTGAACCCAATCTTGTTGGGCCCTTCTACAACCTGGAAGGTCTCATCACTCATATCGTGGTTCAAGGGACAGCCGTGGATGAGCCTGCAGATGACGCTGAATCTGATGAAGCGCCTGCAGCGCCGAAGCCAAAGAAACTGAAGCAGCCTAAAGCTTCAAAGCCTGCCTCAGCACCAAAAATCTCACGGGCGAAGCCACTGGCTACTGCACCTCCTGAAGACAGTGTGCAGTCTGAAAATCTGTCACGCATCTCCAAGCCCCAGAAAGTCAAGATGCCTCTGCCACACACCAGCCAAGAACTGACTACTGCTGCTATTCTATGTAACGATGCCATTGATATGTCCAGTGATGAAGATCTTGCAGATGACGCTCTTGAGCAACTGATCAAGAGCAAAGAAGAAGCAGAAATCTTCAACAATTTGCCTCTCTTTGACGTGGCAATCATCCACGACTTCATCAATGAGTGGTTTGACACGCCCAACCTCAGCTTTGAAGATCTGCAACTTCCCATTGGCCTCAGTGTTGCCTTCCATGGCGCCATTGCTTCAGAGTTAGCTATAGCCCAGCGCATCATTGAACTGAAGCAGAAGATTGACTTTGAGAAAGCTCAGTTCAAGAAGCATATGACCAAGCTCAGCATGCAAGAGGTCAAGAACTTCAAGATCATGCTGCACGAGCTCAAAGAAGCCTTTCTCAAGAAGCATGAAGAAGCTCAAGGTTCTCGTGAGCGCATGAAGAGCCTGGCTGACAAGTGTGTGCAAGCCTACAATGAGGCTGAGAAGCGCAAGGCCCTTGGGCGTCCTAGCATCGACCCCAGGATGGCTGCAAAGCAGAAGAAGAAGAAGCCCGCTATGGCCGAACCCGACGCACCAAGGCAGGAAGCACATCCCATTGTCTTCCCAACCAGCATGACTGGCTCGAAGCCAAAAGTCAGGTCTACCGCTTCAGAACTAAAGAAGACGAGGACTACTGAGGCTGAAGCCAGAAAGAGGAAACATCCTGAAGCCTCTGCTGCTGCTCCCTCCAAGAAAAAGCGGAAGACCAAGAAGGAACGGGCTGCTCCCACAGAGCCCCTGGTTGTTGAACCTATCTCCATGGTTCGCCCTGCTGCTGAACATCAAGAGCGCCAACTGACTGTCCATGAGCCTGCTTTCACAGAGGCTCATGAAGCTGAAGACATTCCAGCAGCCGATCCCACCGCAGCTGAAGACATTGGTCACCATGACCATGTTGAAGATGATGTAGTTCTTCCTCAGATCGAGCACCAACAGGTATCATCGCCTGTGCTTACGCACAGCGAACTCATCAGCATTGGTCGTCCTCTGACGCCAACTGCTCAGGATGCATCATGGGCTGATCACCCACAACAACAAGAAGAAGATGACCTTGAGGCCCAGCCAACTCCATCTCCAAAGGCGTCGCCAGCGTTACGTAGGCTTCGCAAAGGACCAAGGCCTCCAGTCTCCGAGTCTGAAGCTAAAGCTGCTGAAGACATTCCGGCTGCATCAGCCGATGACACCCAAGAAGAAGAACGTGTCCCCACTCCCCCAACTACTGAAGAAGCTGTTCTCGAGGAGAACATGTCTGTGCCCGACCCTCCAGCTCATCAAGTGGAGGTAGAAAATCTTGAGGCTGCCACCACCGACACGAATGAAGCCACTGATGTCGTCATGGCTGAAGCACATGTGGAGCCTTCACCAACCCATGAACCAGATGTCAGCGAAGCCAATGATGCTACTGCTTCTATTCTTGCGCCTGCTGCTGGTCTTTAGTTTGACTATCACATTGAGCATAGGCCTCAGGTACAGAAGCCAATGCCAAGGTTGCCCAGGTTTTCAGGTCCTGCATCAGCACCTGGATCCTTCAATGTCAACGGCTTCAAAGCAGACAACACCTTCTTCAATAGCTCCAAGAACCCCTACTCAAGGGAACGAATATCTTCTGATCGGTTCTGGAGCTATCCGCAGCGAAGCTATTACTCTTGCATTCTGTACAATCAAGGTCGCATCTTCCCACATATGCGTCTTGACACCGAAGCAATAGCTGGTCTGCCCTGTTTGGAAGAAGCTCTGGACTGCTTCAAAGAGGTTGGATTGTTGCCTTTCGTCACCGACCAAGAGCACTGGAACGGAGAGTTGCTGCTCCAATTTTATGCCACACTTCACATACGTGGTTACAACAGAGATCCGAAGACTTGGGTCCTTGAGTGGATGACAGGAAATGTTCATCACGAAGCCAAAGCCTTTGATATCATTGAGCTCACTGGTCTGCCCACTCCTGGAGATCTCTATGAACCTGGATGTCAACTTCACAGTGAAGCTATGGAGAGCATCTTTCAGAAGCCTGAACCGAACATGAGTCAGATGCTCAGTATGATGAAGTATTTTCCACAAGACGCTGCATATCCTAAGGAGTTCCTTGTTGAAGACCTGGAGTATCTGCCAAGGACCATCTATCACATTTTAAGGCGAACTCTCTGGCCCATCAAAGGACATTCCCCATATGCAAAGCTGGAAGGTGCAATTAAGACTTTGGTCTTCTATATTCTTCACGGCAAATGCTTCAACGCACAAGACTTCTTCATCCGCCAACTTGCTGCTTCAGGATCTGATCTTTTTGGCTTGAAGTTCTACGCTCCATGGATAATGCGGCTGATCAAACTCCACTCAGCTATCTCATATCAGCCCTCTGCTCGCAATCATCGGATCTTTATGCCTGACGTGGATATGTCCGTTGAAGCCCTCTATCCAGAGCCTGCCAAGGAGCCTCTTAGTCTTCAGAATGCGGATCATCAAAGTTTCTCTCAGAACATTGAAGGAGTTGAAGCAGTCACTCGTGTTTATCCTCTGGCTGGCACTACACGCGCACCTCATCGTGTCCTCACTGAAGCCACTGAAAGCACTATTTCCCAACGGCCCAAGAAGCGATCTCGTGTTCTCAATGACCGAGAGCTTCTGGTTGCTCTTCATCAGAAACAAGATAGGCATCATGACTGGCTGAAGCGCCAAATGCACAGCCTCTTGGTGGATGTCAACCGCATTCGCAACCTTGCCACCAAGAATGCTTTTGTTGCCCATGAAACTTGTCGGCGTACATGGAAAGGGCTGACGCTTATGTGCTCTGAGGATGATCTTCAAGAGGATGGCTTCTCTGAACGTTTCAAGTTTGACTCCACACCTCCCCAAAGGGCTGTGCTGCGACGAACTCCCTCACTTGAAGACTCTGAGTTCTCTTCCTCTGCGGCAACTGTGAATGCCAGAGTGATCGAGGACGAAGACGATGCTACTTCACCGCCCCCTCCTTCAGCACGCGTCGACACTACCCCGAGCTCGTCTGCACCGCCTAACAACACCGACGACCTTGCTACTTCACCTACTCCTCATGGGAACGAGTAGATGCTCTATGTCTTCAAACCTTTTTGGTCCTTACTGACAAAAGGGGGCGAAGCATATGAGTTTGATAGTCTTCAAGCAGGTCCAAATGGGCGGTTACTTCATGTTTTGCCTAGTGTTTACAACTCTCGTTTTGATACATTTGGTTCTTTGAGTTGTAACACTTAAACTCGATGGTCGTCTGCTACTTATTTGCTACTTTGTGATGTGATGATAAATTCCGCATGTGCGACGATAAATTCTGCACTTAGATCATTTTGCAGACGTCCATTTTCCATTATGCATGTCATTATCTTCACATACTTTTCATGCATGATGAATTGTCATCATAAGTTGAAGAGGATCTCCACAAGTACAACCTGCCATGTGCATTTGCATTCCAAAAGCAAATTACTTATATGCACATCTTCAGGGGGAGCCCTTACAACTTATGAAGACAATTCCTTATCCTTTACAATTTCACATATTATATTCCCCGTTGAAAACTTCAACTAGTTTGTCATCAATCACCAAAAAGGGGGAGATTATAAGTGCATCTAGTGCCACCCCTAGTTGGTTTTAGAGTATTGACGACAAACCTAGTTGAGGGACTAATGTGTTTGTGAGAATTGCAGGATAACACAGGTAGAAGTCCCTCATTGATTCAGTTTTCCTACCAGAGATGACCCCTAAAAATGTATGAAGACATTGAAGTCAAAGGTGGTATGTGAAGACATTCACATTGAAGACTATGACAAGAGAATACATCGCATGAAGAATATGGAGCGCGAAGACTTAGATCTTTCGTAGTTCTTTTTCTTCTTTGTTGAGTCATAGGAACCACCGTACTATTAAGTGGGGTCCAAGAGAACCAGTCAGAATGACTGAAGTGATGCTTAACCAAAATCCTATGTCTTCGAGTGAAGACTATGAGAGCGAATCTTGTCCAGAGTTGGACAAGTCAGCTTTGCTTGTAGCCCAAGTAAAGTTGCCGTGTGTGTTTGAAATCTGACCGTTGGAACATGTGTCAGTTCCTTAGTGACTCAGGGTCATTTCAGACAAATCAGGTCGGGTTGCCTAGTGGCTATAAATAGCCCACCCCCTACAACCATAAACGGTTGGCTGCTCAGAGTTAAAGTACAGCTGTTGTCGTTTGAAGGCAACCCACCTCGAAGCCTTTGAGAGAGAATTCCTTGCGAGGATAAAGTCCTAACCACCCAGAGCCAAAGAGTGTTAGGCATCACTTAAGTCGTCCTGTCTGTGTGATCTGAAGACTTATTACACTTGAGGACTGTGAATCCTCCAGCCGGTTAGGCGTCGCGTTCTGAGCATCCAAGAGTCATTGTGGATCGCCGGTGAACGAAGTCTGTGAAGGTTTGGGAGTCTACCTTGAAGACTTACCAGAGTGATTGGGCGAGGTCTACGTGACCTTAGCTCAAGGGGAATACGGTGAGGACTAAGGGTTCTGAGCTGCGTGTTCAGGACTGGGTGTCCGGGACTGTGTGTCCTCAGGTTTAAATACCTAGCCGCCCTAACCAGACGTACAGTTGTCACAACAACTGGAACTGGTCCAACAAATCATTGTCTTCAACGAGTCACTGGTTTCATCCTTCCCTTCCCTTTACTTACTGTTGGTCCTTGTGAAGTCACTGCATGATTGCATTATCTTTTGTCTTCACTGGGTGACTGCTTGTTCTGATTGGCTTCACAATATCTTCCTACCTGATCCCTACTGCCTAGCTGCTCTTAGTCATTGTGCTTTCACTTCGTTGATTACCTGACTAAGGTTTGCCTAGTGTAGTCTACCTTCCGCTGCGTGGTAATAGGTTTACTTCTATCGTTTGTCTTCGAAACTTCCCTGTTTAGAAGACTTTCATAAAAATCGCCTATTCACCCCCCTCTAGTCGATCACTAGCACTTTCACTTTATGATGCACCACCTTTGGCCCTGCCACAAGTGAGTATGTTTCTCCTTTTGTTTGTCGGGTTTATCATACATCCCTTGCTTGTAAAGTACGGATACCTAGGCTCGATGCTCACGGACGGTCGACGATGGACCTCACCGTCCTGACCGAGTGACAGGTTGGACGATACAACTAGCAAGACATAGAAGCAATGGCATAGCAAAGTCGGTAGTGACCGCGATAAGTGGAGGAAGGAGTTCTTTGTGAAGTCTATGCAGTCATAACAATACTGATGGAACACAACAAGCTAAGATGTAAGCTACTATTCAAGATGCCCAAACGGGACCCCCCCCACACACCCACACACACCCACACACATTTATCTTCCATGATTATCCCTTTGAAATTGTCTCATGTGCAAGGCCTTGCCCGGATCCCCTTTCTTCTCCCTAGACGTTGCCGACCGGAGTAGGAGCAGAGAGGTGATCGGGGGAGATTCCATATATATAGTACTAGGTCTAGGTCGTTTGTCTTCGAGACATTTGGCGTTATGCCAACTTAGAGCGTGTCACCGCAATATTCAAGATTGTGTGATGGCTTGCGGTGCTCCGCGGCCACGAGATTGAAGGAGTTGGCTGAAACAAAGACGTTCCCCAAAAATAAGCTCGCGTGCATACCTCATATGGAGGTTTTCCTTCTCATGTCTTGTTCCTGGGTTGCCATCAAGGTGTTGGGGACAGAGAAGGGAAGACGATGAGTTTATGCTCTAGTCGATTGGAGATTGATGTTACTTCTCCGATGTTTGTGGTGGAGCAACAACGCCCGCTTGTCAGTCGCATGTTGATTTCCATCGTCCCTCTGGCGAATATTCTGACCGAAGAAAGGTCTGGTGGATCTATGAGGCGACTCCTTTTCTTCCTCCCGACCACTATGCTTAAAGGGAGGCATTGCATCAATGTTGTAGAGGCCACTAATCCTATCTTCGGCAAGCTCGGTCATTGGAGATGCAGTAGTGGCGGTCCTGTAGTTCTAAGTAGTGTCGTCCTGTGGCGGCAGGGCTGGATTTGCGCCAGAGCTGTGTTTTGGACTCGTTTGTATTTTTTCGTTCTCTGTTTAGGACACCCCCCCGGCATGCAAATGACATGGCCTGAGATGTTATTTTCTTTTCTTGTTTGAGCTTCGTACTATCACCAACGTTTTTCTTAGTGAAGCTCCCGGTCCAGAGAACTCATATACCATTCAAGAAAAAGGTGGTCATTTGATGCTAGTTGTTTGAAAGGATACAATTCAATGCACATTCACAACGTAGTCTTGTTGGGCATTATATATGCATTCGTTTTCCGCTATATCCTTACTTCGGATATTCATAAACACGTGTATAGTTCGATGTCTTAGCATGAGATAAAAATTATGATCAATTAAGATCTCACACATACTTCCACCATTCAAAAAATATATAAGGTATAGTTTTGTCTTGTAAAGTTCCTCCGTATTTGGTCAAATATGTAAAAATAAAATGTTAATATCTATGATATCATGTTTTATTCCAAAACTAACAAAACTACATTGATGTGGATGCAAATATATTTCGATGTTACTTTATCAAACTTCAAGAAGAGTGACTTAGGGAAAAATTATAATTTCAAAGTGAAGGTGTATATTTGTATACCTTTTTAGAGAGGCACATGCCCGGCCTTAAAATGCGGCCCTTATAAGTTCAGCAAATGTTCGAGGAACATAGAAAAAGAAAAGGTAGATAGTACGACACATGGCCACGAGGGCCAAGCATAGTGACACAGTGCCCGCAAAGCGACGAAGATAGATAGACAGCCACTCAAAGCGAGCGACGGGCGGGTAGGCGGCTCCCTAGTTGGCGATGTCCCTCCTCGTAGGTCGTTTTAACTCAATGCATCTTGCACGCAGCCTGGTGATAAGTTGATCCACCTGCGTCTGATCCTTGGGTATCGCCAACAACTTCCATAGCTGCAAAAGCACCACCAACTTGTACATCAAGTCCACCAAATGCGGAAGCAACTTTCCTTCTATAAGCGCTTTATTATGAGTTGTCTGTACCATCCAAGCTAGCGCGCCGAACTTCACCCAAGCCAACATACGATCCTTCCCTCTTGATCCCTGGACAAGGCAATAGAAACCATGAAACCAGACGGATTCCAACCACAACCAACAGCCTCCCTCAGCACACTCCATGCAATTCTAGCCACAATACATAAGAGAATGTGGTCGCAGTTTTCGTCAAGGCCACACCACACACATTTGCCATCATCTGCCCCGTGCCTGATAAGACATAATAACCTAGTTACCACTCGATATCCGATTCTTGGCCACCTGCCAAAGAAATATGTTTTTTTTTCAGAATCCAGTCCCGCCAAATTCCTTTCATACCACTCATTGGAAAAAAAAACAATACTTAGCATATAAAACAACGTGTTGAATCTGCACCAGTTTTGCTAAAAGAAAATCATAACGATTTCCTAAAATGAGATAAGCATGATTTCCCTCAAAAGAAGATCACATGCAGAGACCATGCTTGCGTGGTTATTTTTGCAGCAATCAGGTCGTCGAGTTTTTGTAACAATACACTTGAGGCCGAGCTTGCTGCAATCCGGGAAGGAATCTACCTCGCCTTGAGCTGGACGGAGCTCAACTTCATGGTAAAAAATGATTGTGCTGAACCGATCTAGATGATCGAGAAGCCGAGAAAGGACCGGTCGATGCATGCACAATTGCACATCATTGTGACCTTCCCGGTTACATCGTGGTCGGTCACTGTTGTCGGTTAGATTAGATCACTATGCTTGGATCACTGTTGTCGGTTAGAAAAGGTTAAGCGTGAAGGTAATGCAGCCGGTCATAGCATTGCCTCTTCGGGTACATCGCAAGAGCGAATCAACCTGTGGTTGAGTTGATTAGGTGGACAGTGATATCCCCAACCCACTAAGGTTTAAATTCTGGTGTTTGCATTATTCTTGGATTTATTTCAGGATTTCCGACGATGCGCTTTCAGTGGGAGGAGACGTTCCCGTCGATGACGAGGCGCCTACGGTGACTTCGTAAATCTCAAGATGATATGCCGGCTCAGTCTCTCGGAGCTGCTTATAGGGGTAGGGTGTGCGTGTGTGCGTTCATAGGGATGAGCGTATGCGCGTGTATATGAGCGCTTGTGTCTGTACTGATGCTCAAAAAAAAAGAGCACACTGCTTGTTGGTTGTGTAATACACCGGAGGAAATCACTAGCATCGTGGCTGCCGATTGTCATAACCTTATGCCTTGATGAATAAATATCATTTCCATGAAAAAAATGGAGAAGAAGGTCACAATGATGATCCAACTGGTGGGTACACCTCGCACGGATTTTGCAAATTCACCCACGAGGTACACATGAACAATGTTCTGAAGTTTTTCAAAAACAAAAAAGTTCAGAAGTTGCTTGTCAAAATTACTGATATAGTCTGTCCAAGCAATTACCCTTTTTGGTGCTAGGTCTACTGATTTTCTAATCGGGGAAGAAGCAGGGGGGAATTGCAAAAGAGAGCTCCACGTTCGCTCGCCCCGTCCGTGAAGAGCCATGGCGGCCGCGGCCACGATCCTCGAGTTGGACCCTTCACACGAGCGCGCCGGCCGCGTCATCGACGACATCGTGCGGCTGGAGAAGAGGATCTTCCCGAAGCACGAGTCGCTGGCGCGCTCGTTCCACGACGAGCTCAAGCGCCGGAACACCGGCCTGATCTACTCGACGTCCGGCGTCGGCGACGACGAGGAGGTCGCCGGCTACGCCATGTACACCTGCGCCACCTCCCTCTGCGCCTCCATCACCAAACTCGCCGGTGAGCCTCCCGCACTGACTTTTATCACCCCGCCCGGTCGAAACTCCGTACTCAGAGTCGCCGCAAGCTTTTGGTCTGAACTTTTGGCGCGTGCGTGCGTGCAGTGAAGGAGAGCTGCCGGAGGCAGGGCCTCGGCGAGGCGCTCCTGCAGGCCGCCGTCGAGAAGTGCCGGAGGAGGCGGGTCCAGCGGGTGTCCCTCCACGTCGACCCGGCGAGGACGGCCGCGGTGGCGCTTTACCGGAAGGCCGGGTTCCAGGTGGACGCCACCATCGAGGGCTACTACTCCGCACAGAGGAATGCTTACCGGATGTACATGGATCTCTAGAAATCATCAGGATCGGAGCATCAAGGCTTCTTCACTCCGCCGATTGTGCTGTTGTTGAGTTCAAATTGTTTTCTTCTTCTTCTTCTGAATTTACATGAGAGTTGAACTTATTTACTGTGAAATGTCTGCGCTCCAAATGGCCCCAAATAACAGTATCTCGGTAAAAATCTGCGGATGTATTACTCATTTATGATGTTGCAGTTTCAGACTAACAGATATTACCAAATGCAAATATTGTTGCTAAGGTCCCTCCCAATGCTCCATTTTGCATAGGTGCTAAGATTGCTATGTAGGCAAAAAGGCTGATGTGACAAGGTAATTAAGACGAAAGAGATGAGGATGGCGACCCAGAAAGAAACAATGCTAAACGCGAAAACCTAGGTAATAGACTTAAATGAAACAATTTCATCAATGAATGAAGAATTTTATTTGCAAAATCATTAAATAAAAGATGCTTAGCACCAACAAGTTAAACACCTATGCATTGGGGACTTTAATTACTAAAGTTTTTAATATGTTTAGCACTTTATGTAAGTGCCAATGCATTGGAAGTAGTCGGCCAACTTCACTGTAGTATTATCACTTTGCAGTAAGAGAATATGATTTAATGCAATTTCTCATTGTTACTCTCTTCTTTTTGATTTACAGGGCTCAACTCAAAAATCTCACCAACCAAGGGAGATGATGAGTGGTGAAATACATTTTATAGTTTGCAAAACCACCTAACTAATGCTCTTGTTTTCCTAAAAAATTATGTTTATGAATGCATTAATTGCAATGCATGCATGCATAAAGTACATACATTGATCAATTTTCTCTTAATTCTTACATGCAATGATTTAATGCACCTTAGAATCTGAATATGTGATGAGAAACAACCAAATTGAACCTTATGAAATGGAGAAACTAAAATTTTAAGATAAGTCTTATAAACCAAAAAGAAAGGAATATGTCAATTTCACAAGCATTAATTAGTACTCCCTCCTGTCCATATTAATTGTTACAGCTTTAGTACTCCCTCCGTTACAGTTTAGAAATACAGTTAAATTTGCGTGCGTTTCCACAATAGACAATGTTTAAGGCGCATTACATTTATTTCTAGTAGCTATTTAGTACTACTTTTATATGCATGCATAGTGTGAATGCTATTTTTTAGTCCATTCCACAACCAATAGATAAGCACTTAGACCCTAGAAAATTTTCAAGCGCGCCTTCTAAATCGTAACGGAGGGAGTAGTACAACTTTAGTAATATAATTTTATAGCATGAAAATTACAGATGCAAACTGCGAAGAATAATCTTAAGAAACAAGTACCAGCTTCAGTGCTCAAACCTGAAGACAGTTATACAAAGGGGGGAAACATGGGAGGATATTAAACAGCACCGCCTCCATTTGGGGCCAGCTACAGTTCTCTACTAACAGAGCCATGTGAGATATATACAAACTGGCTGGATATGCTTAGCTTAAGCATGCAGGTACGCACTAAATAAGATCTAAAGCACAAACAAAAGGTTTGCGACTACAAATGCGACAGTTCAGGCACTTCGAAGGGCTTGGGTACAGGCATGGAAACCAGAGAGCTTGGGGGAGCTTCCCAAATAGATTAAAAGGAGCTGGGCACTTGGCTGAGGACCTTGATAAGGGGAGTGCCGCACCATTCATTTTATGTGGGAATCGTAGACACTGAAGATGACATCAGGCACGATCAGAGGGAGCTTGTTTATGTACATGAACAGCCGTCTGAGGTTCTCTCTTGATACCGTCTCCATGTCGACCACGTCGTCGTCCTCGACGTAAATCCACAAGTCACCAGGGTCAGTCTTCTTCAAGTTGTCGCGGCAGAATGGGCAGGACTGTGACCTCGAGTTCCTGCAATATACAATAATTTTTCTGTTAAAGCATTGTTTTGGAACAACAAACAGACGTTGTAACGGTCGTAACTACATGGCAGCTCCAGAAGTATAGGAGAACATTCCATGTCATGCTGCCAGATAAGCTGTTCATGGGCTGCAAGAAAAGAAAATAGATCATATCTATTGTAGGAACACCACGTGGAAGTTGTTAAACAACTGATACAGTAAACACATGAATCACCACATGGCACTATAAGCGTTTTCAAAAACATGAAACTACGTTGATCTGCAGAACCCACACAGCGTCTAACTAGTGAATGGCCAGCTAAAGTAAATGTAAGTACGACCTAAGCCTACACTATCATATCCCTAATTAATTGACAAAGCACACTGTCTGGATTACACAGATGGTGCACAAAAAGCATGTACACAAACTGGACCAAAAACTAATAGAACAGTCAGTGCTCAATAAAATACATAGTTATGTTGTTCAGAGCAAAGAACAACAGAATACAGTTCAGGGAAGTCTCAAGTCGTCAGTCAATGCATTTTTAGACTATCCGCAGTTTGCAAATTGGACATCCACTTTGTAGGGTGTTGCTCATTTCAGGAATGTATGATGGAACCCATAGTAATGGAGATACATAACAAAAATTGCTGCATCATTCAGAAAGTACTATTCCTGTTCTGTTTAGCCACTCGAAATCAAAATGATGCCATATTTAGAAGGCTTGATATTGTGTATAAGGCTATAAGAACAGGAATGTGGAGAAGCAACCTGAAAATGAGGCATAAGCTTATCCACAAGTCAACGCTATAAACAGCTCCACATTTGGTTTTGTGGGGTGTAAACTTCCATTATTCTCAAGAGACATCCATGCGACAGAAGGATAATAGGGAGTGTAGCCAACATACATAACACGAGGCACTAGAGAGAGGCGAAAACCTATCTATAAAGCCACATTATCAACGCCTCAATGTTTGGTAGGGTGTGGGAGGGTTATACGCCACTGAAATGCAATCACACGAAACGCATGGGGAGAAGCTGAAAGTTTGTGCATACCAGTCCTGATAGCATCTGAGACACATCGCATGTGTGCAGTTGGGCAACACAACTTTGCTGTTCATCTCCATGCAGATCCCACATTCCTCCTCCCTCTCAGCATCAACATCAGATAAGCTGCTTGTTTCGTCTTCATCTCTCCTTCTGTACCTCTCCATACACACGGCCTTCTGCTTCTTGTCCTCCATATCAGTGATCCCTCTTTGCAGTTGCAGCAAAGAAGGAAATATTACAGCTGTATAACAATTCCAGCCAATAAAACAGTACAATCAGTATGCAAGCAGCATAGTCAGACCTTCGGCTAAAGTAACAAGGAACTCATCTCATACCATAGAATTCCTTGATGCTGGCTTTCCTCTCATGGGTCGACATGGTGGTTGTGCCATCGACGTAGACCTGCAGGACGAGCTACAATCTCATTAAAGCACGAGCAGCGAACCAACAGCCATGATGAGGTTGAACAAGCAACGGAACCTTGTATATGAGGATCCTCATCAATCCGAGAGCCCCAGCGAGGCTGCAGTCCGTCCACTGCACCAGGAAGAGGAATATGTGCGCGGCGGGGCTAAACGACAGCCGCATCTGCAGGCACGCCCCATCGTACTCCCGCGGAAATTCAGTCGCCCTGCACGTCAGATAGATCACTTGCGGTCAGAGATCCCACTCCCTTGCCCTGAATCGCACTAGCTGCCTTATCCTCCCCCTTTTCGTCTAAAGGATTAGCATAATTTAGAACGCAAACACATGGGGCAGAGTGTTTTAATATGACATGGGGAACACATGTGATCTCTTCCTCCTCCCGCTGCTGATCTGCCACCATTCCACCGCCCGTGGGCACACGGATAATGATAATAATGCCAGTCTAAATGACTGCCATGCCAGACCAACCCCCGCTATGAATTCCGCCTGAGGAACCGGAGGCGCCGACGCGCGGTTCACCCCCCCCCCCCCCCCCCCCTCGGTCGGTCGGTCGATCGATCTCGCAGGCCGCATTGCTCGGTCGCGGCGGACGCTCGAGGCGTCCCACGAGCCCCACGGAAACCCATGGGCCGATCCCTCCCACCGAGGAAGGGGAGAGCGGGCGGCGAGCAGGCAAATTTGGGGCGAAATTCGGAGACGGGGCGTCGGAATCGGGGGCGCTTACAGGGTGTTGGCGTGCTGGATGTCAGCTTCGAGCACCTTGAGGGAGTCCCTGTACGCCTTCCGCATCCTCCTCCGCCGCCGCCGCCCTCGCCCTTCTCATCCAACCCCGGCGCACGCGCCACGCAGCTAGCCCTCGCCTGCGGAGCCCCCTCCCTCCTCGATCGCGCTGTGGAGCCCTCGCGGCGGCTAGGCGACTGCGGCCCGCGATTGCATTCGGGATCCCTGGCCTGGCCTCGGGGTGGGCGTCGGGGGAGGGAGGGAGGAGTGGTGGTCTTTGAAGAGGAGGAGAGGGGGGAGGGGGGAGGGGGGAAGGAATGGGGAGGCGAGTGTGCCGTGCGTGCGTGCCGGATGCGCGGACTGGGGGGAGGAGGGAGGAGGAGCGCGCGCCGGGGCTGGGGCGGGGCGGCGACACGTGTGGCGCGGCGGGTGTGGATGCGTCGGGAAGCGTGAGGGAGGTGGAGCCGGGCCCGTGGTAAGAGGCGCGTGTACAGGGAACCGACGACAAGGCTGCGGAGGAACAACGTGAGGTGCCGCTCGATCGGGTCGATGTGTTATCGCTATCGCTTAACCGCCTCTCCGGCCGGATTGGATTTACTACCTGCGTTGCGGGCAGATGCTCCGTACCAGTGTGTAGAATACAGCCGTGTTTGGGATCGTGTATCTGGTTACGCAGTCGCTCTCGTTAGGTACACAAAGCTCCAATACTCTCGTACTGGCTAGGCAATTCTTTCCGCTACACTCTCGAACGTGTGTAGAAAAGTATAATAAGATGATGTAGCGAGGATGTAAGATTTTAAATATTGTATATCTTTAATAAGTTAAAAAAAGGAAAAATGGGCTATTGATTTATAGCGGGCTGCAACACATGCTCCTAGACCCCGTGTGAGAGAATGAGATGGGTCATGTATCAACAAAGTACTCCCTCAGTCTCGGTGCATTATAGGCATCTAATGAAAATTAAATAATCCCAAAACGCTAAAGTGTGAAACAGTAGTACTAGTTGCATGTATATCTCTTAGGGCAACTCCAATGCAACTAAAATGAACCTCACCAAATGTCACGGATAGACAAAATCATAATCCCAGAAATTGAGTGCATTCACAAGTCGTGTTGTGGTTGTTTGACTTCCTCTTGTTTTTCTTTCCAGACCCTAGACAGTCAGGACAAACTCTCCTCTCCAGACTTCATCGGTTAATCTATGGATTCGCCTCCCATCTGCCTGCCGCTCCAGCGTCCGGGGAAGGGGAGAAGAATCTCGGCACCTCCGCTATGATTAGTAGTTTAGGTTAGGGTTTTTGGTCCTCGCAGGTGCGGCGCTCGAGAAGAAGCACTTCTTTTTCGAGTTTGTTTTTCAGGCTTCGACCCTTCTCGAGTTCGTCTGTCTAGAGGTAGTTAATAGAGCTCCGACGTAGATTCCTGTCGTCTTCTTGGGATACTGAGGTTATGGTTACTCGTCATGTGGTGAGATTTTGTGTCAGCTGTTTCAGATCAATGCAAGGGTTCAACGGCGACGACTGCGGCTACAGGGCGTTGGTCCTTAGGGGCACGTGCACGAAGACTTCCCGACTGTCATTGCAAGGTCAAATCGGCCCTGGTAGTGGAGCAGCGATAGTGGCGCGTCAGCAGCTCGTTCTGATGGCAATAGTGACCATCCATGGTTTCGGAATCTCAATGTAATTTTTATTATATTTAAGATGCTTTATACTTTCGATGAACTTTTATAATAGGTCTGATGCTTTTCCGAAACAAATTGTCACGTATAGGGGCGGAGACCATCCAACGACATACATCAAATGTCCGTCAGGCGCCTATAATAACTTCGTCAATCTAAAAATGCGATGTCGTGTCTTGAAGGTGAATATGGGGATAGAATGTGTATGCGTACACCCATAGGGGTGAGCATATGAGCGTGTGTATGAGAATCTATGATTGTACCGTGTTAAAGAAAATGTCCCCCAGGCCCGGTCTCCTCCATTTGACATACACATCTAGATCAATATCAATTTAAGTACAAATATTATAATTCCAAACATGTGCAATCACGAAAAAAGCATCAGATGTTCAATTAGTTTTTAATACAAATCGTTCATAAAAGTTGCCAATAAGGTTGTTAGTTCCAAAGACCTCCTTCTCGGCTCACAGTTAGGTTGTCTGTGAAAAGACCTCACTCTTCGGCTTGTCCGGCCTCTTCCGGTTTCGCCAAGCGCTTCAATATGCCCGCGAGGTAGGCTTGGACAATCTTCGCCACGTCAGGATCCATGTCCGACGTCTTCATGAACACCATTTTGGAGTCCGCCGAAGAGGCCTTGATCTCAAACATTTTCTGTTGAAGCTTCAACTTGTCTTGCATCTCCATGAAGGTGACAAACCTCTTCGCTTTCTTTCTCTCTTTCACCTCATTGCACATGACACATGCCTCCACCTTCGTTGTCATGATGACCTCGAACTTTTTCATCATCTTGGCTTCTCGCTTCTCCTTCTCCTCCCACTTCTTCACTGGTTCCTAACCACCATGTTGGCCGAAGGAAGCCCGTTTTGTGTTGGAATAGTTGGATCAACACCTTTTTCTTTGTGGAGCATTGCGGTCTTGACGGAATTGGCAATAGCAACGAGCCAATTGATTTTCCCATTCAACTTCAATAAGCAAAGCATATAGATGAAGTGCTTCGTCCCCATCCTATTAACCTAGAGCCCTGTGCCAGTTTCTGTTTTTTTCCTTGTTTTTGAGTTTTACAGAAAAGGAATATCAAACGGAGTCCAAACGAGCTGAAAATTTACGTTGATTTTTTATGGACTAGAAGAAGCCCGCGGAGTATCGAAGATGGACCAGAGGAGTCCCGAGGCAACCACAAGGGTGGAAGGCGCCCCCCAGGGCGCGCCCCCTGCCTTATGGGTCCCTCGGGAACCCCCCCTGACGTGAGACCGACGCCAAAAAATCCTATAAATCACAAAACCCCTAGAAAGAAATCTAGATCGGGAGTTCCGCCGCCGCAAGCCTCTGTAGCCACGAAAAACCAATCGGGAGCCCGTTCCGGCACCCTGCCGGAGGGGGAACCATCACCAAAGGCCATCTTCATCATCCCGGCGGTCTCCATGACGAGGAGGGAGTAGTTCACCCTCGGGGCTGAGGGTATGTACCAGTAGCTATTTGTTTGATCTATCTCTCTCCTGTTCTTGATTTGGCACGATCTTGATGTATTTCGAGCTTTGTTACTATAGTTGAATCATATGGTGTTTCTTCCCCTCTACCTTCTTGTGATGAATTGATTTTTACCTTTGAGGTTTCACTATTATCGGATTGAATACTATTATGGATTTGAGAACACTTGATGTATGTCTTGCGTGGGATACCCGCGGTGACAATGGGGTGTTCTATTGATTCACTTGATGTATGTTTTGGCACTCAACTCGCGGATTCCCGAGGTGACATTGGGATAATCCATGCATAGGGGTTGATGCACGTTTTCGTCCTTGTTTCTCTGGTAGCAATATGGGGGCACTCTTTGAGGTTCTTTGTGTTGGATTGAATATTATGAATATGAGATTGTTTGATGCATATCGTATAATTGACTCATGGATACTTGTGGTGACATTGGAATATCTAGGTGACATTAGGGTTGATTGATGTGTGTCATATGGTGTTATTTTACTACGAACTCTAGGGCTGTTTGTGACACTTATAGGAATAGCTCAATGGATTGATCGGAAAAAATAACTTTGAGGTGGTTTCATACCCTACAAGAAATTTCATCTTTTGTTCTCCGCGATAAATTTTTTGGAGTGATTCTTTGTCGCACATTGAGGGATTGCCATATGATTTAGTTATGTTATCATTGTTGAGAGAACTTGCACTAGTGAAACTATGAACCCTAGGCCTTGTTTTCAAGCATTGCAATACCGTTTTTGCTCACTTTTATTACTAGTTACCTTGCTGTTTTTATATTTTCAGATTACAAAAACCTATATCTACCATCCATATTACGCTCGTATCACCATCTCTTCGCCGAACTAGTGCACCTATACAATTTACCATTGTATTGGGTGTGTTGAGGACACAAGAGACTCTTTGTTATTTGATTGCAGGGTTGTTTGAGAGAGACCATCTTCATCCTACGCCTCCCACGGATTGATAAATCTTAGGTCATCCACTTGATAAAAATTTGCTACTGTCCTATAAAACTCTGCGCTTGGAGGCCCAACACGAGTCTACAATAAGAAGGTTGTGTAGTAGACATCATTCATCAACAATAGCTCATTGAGCTTGGAGAAATCCAAATGCACCTCCACATCCTTCTAAGCACCTTCTTTCATTTAGGAAAAGACATAACTTTTACCTTCTGGATCAGAGACAGTCTTCGTAATTGTACCCCTGTGAGGATATATATATTTTTGAGGATAGATATCATCGGTAAGGTAGTACCCATGGTGTAGTCATTCCCATTGATGGCGTAGTTGCCCTCCAAAGCATTCTCATTATAAAGTCTTTGCAAACAACTGTGATTGATGAAGCGTGCTGATGTTGTCATGAGGCCCTAACATGACAAAGAAAGAGTGTCAAATCCATAGGCCATTGAAATAAATATGCCCTAGAGGCAATAATAAAGTTGTTATTTATATTTCCTTATATCATGATAAATGTTCATTATTCATGCTAGAATTGTATTAACCGGAAACTTAGTACATGTGTGAATACATAGACAAACAGAGTGTCCCTAGTATGCCTCTACTTGACTAGATCGTTAATCAAATGTGGTTAAGTTTCCTAGCCATAGACATGTGTTGTCATTTGATGAACGGGATCACATCATTAGAGAATGATATGATGGACAAGACCCATCCGTTAGCTTAGCATAATGATCGTTTAGTTTTTCTCCTATTGCTTTCTTCATGACTTATACATGTTCCTCAGACTATGAGATCATGCAACTCCCGAATACCGAAGGAACACCTTGTGTGCTATCAAACCTCACAACATAACTGGGTGATTATAAAGATGCTCTACAGGTGTCTCCGATGGTGTTTGTTGAGTTGGCATAGATCAAGATTAGGATTTGTCACTCCGTGTATCGGAGAGGTATCTTTGGGCCCTCTCTGTAATGCACATCACTATGAGCCTTGCAAGCAATGTGTCTAATGAGTTAGCCATGGGATGATGCATTGCAGAATGAGTAAATAGACTTGCCGGTGACGAGATTGAGCTAGGTATGATGATACCGACGATCAAATCTCGGGCAAGTAACATACCGATGACAAAGGGAACAACGTATGTTGTTATGCGGTTTGACCGATAAAGATCTTGTTGGGGAACGTAGTAATTTCAAAAAGATTCCTACGCACACGCAAGATCATGGTGATGCATAGCAACGAGAGGGGAGAGTGTTGTCCACGTACCCTCGTAGACCGAAAGCGGAAGCATTAGCAGGACGCGGTTGATGTAGTCGTATGTCTTCACGATCCGACCGATCAAGTACCGAACGTACGACACCTCCGAGTTCAGCACACGTTCAGCCCGATGACATCCCTCGAACTCCGATCTAGCCGAGTGTTGAGGGAGAGTTTCGTCAGCACGACGGCATGGTGATGATGATGATGTTCTACCGACGCAGGGCTTCGCCTAAGCACCGCTACAGTATTATCGAGGTGGACTATGATGGAGGGGGGCACCGCACATGGCTAAAAGATCAAACGATCAATTATTGTGTCTTGGGGTGCCCCTGACCCCGTATATAAAGGAGTAAGGGAGGAGGAGGCCGGCCTTAGGAGGGGCGCGCCAAGGGAGTAGGATTCCTACTCCTAGTAGGAGTAGGTTTCCTCCTTTCCTAGTCCAACTAGGATAAGGGGGAAAGGAGGGGAGTGGAGAAGGAAGGGAGAGGGGGGCCGCACCCCAAACCCCTTGTCCAATTCGGACTGGGCTTGGGAGGGGCGCGCGCCACCTCCTGGCTGCTGCCTCTCCTTCCACCTAAGGCCCATTAAGGCCCAATACTACTTCCCCGTATTCCCGTAACTCCCCGGGACTCCGAAAAATACCCGAATCACACGGAACCTTTCTGATGTCCAAATATAGTCGTCCAATATATTGATCTTTACGTCTCGACCATTTCGAGACTCCTCATCATGTCCCTGATCTCATCCGGGACTCCGAACTACCTTCGGTACATCAAATCACATAACTCATAATACAAATCGTCACCAAAACTTTAAGCGTGCGGACCCTACGGGTTCGAGAACTATGTAGACACGACCGAGACATGTCTCCAGTCAATAACCAATAGCGGAACCTGGATGCTCATATTGGTTCCTACATATTCTACGAAGATCTTTATCGGTCAAACCGCATAACAACATACGTTGTTCCCTTTGTCATCGGTATGTTACTTGCCCGAGATTCGATCGTCGGTATCTCAATACCTAGTTCAATCTCGTTGTCGGTAAGTCTCTTTACTCGTTCCGTAATACATCATCCCACAACTAACTCATTAGTTGCAATGCTTGCAAGGCTTAAGTGATGTGCATTACCGAGAGGGCCCAGAGATACATCTCCGACAATCGGAGTGACAAATCCTAATCTCGAAATACGCCAACCCAACAAGTACCTTCGGAGACACCTGTAGAGCACCTTTATAATCACCCAGTTACGTTGTGATGTTTTGTAGCACACAAAGTGTTCCTCCGATAAACGGGAGTTGCATAATCTCATAGTCATAGGAACATGTATAAGTCATGAAGAAAGCAATAGCAACATACTAAACGATCGGGTGCTAAGCTAACGGAATGGGTCAAGTCAATCACATCATTCTCCTAATGATGTGATCCCGTTAATCAAATGACAACCCATGTCAATGGCTAGGGAACTTAACCATCTTTGATCAACGAGCTAGTCAAGTAGAGGCATACTAGTGACACTCTATTTGTCTATGTATTCACACATGTATTATGTTTCCGGTTAATACAATTCTAGCATGAATAATAAACATTTATCATGATATAAGGAAATAAATAATAACTTTATTATTGCCTCTAGGGCATGTTTCCTTCAGTCTCCCACTTGCACTAGAGTCAATAATCTAGTTCACATCGCCATGTGATTTAATACCAATAGTTCACATCACCATGTGATTAACACCCATAGTTCACATCAACATGTGACCAACACCCAAAGGGTTTACTAGAGTCAATAATCTAGTTCACATCGCTATGTGATTAACACCCAAAGAGTACTAAGGTGTGATCATGTTTTGCTTGTGAAAGAAGTTTAGTCAATGGGTGTGCCACATTCAGATCCGTAAGTATTTTGCAAATTTCTATGTCAACAATGCTCTGCACGGAGCTACTCTAGCTAATTGCTCCCACTTTCAATATGTATCCAGATTGAGATTTAGAGTCATCTGGATCAGTGTCAAAATTTGCATCGACGTAACCCTTTATGACGAACCTTTTTTGTCACCTCCATAATCGAGAAACATATCCTTATTCCACTAAGGATAATTTTAACCGCTGTCCAATGATCTACTCCTAGATCACTATTGTACTCCCTTGCCAAGAACAATGTAGGGTATACAGTAGATCTAGTACACAGCATGGAATATTTTATAGAACCCATGGCCAAGGCATAGGGAATGACTTTCATTCTCTTTCTATCTTCTGCCGTGGCCGGGCTTTGAGTCTTACTCAGTTTCACACCTTGTAACACAGGCAAGAACTCTTTCTTTGACTGTTCCATTTTGAACTACTTCAAAATCTTGTCAAGGTATGTACTCATTGAAAAACTCAAGCGTCTTGATCTATCTCTATAGATGTTGATGCTCAATATGTAAGCAGCTTCACTAAGGTCTTTCTTTGAAAAACTCCTTTCAACACTCCTTTATGATTTGCAGAATAATTCTACATTATATCCGATCAACAATATGTCATTCGCATATACTTATCAGAAATGTTGTAGTGCTCCCACTCACTTTCTTGTAAATACAGGCTTCACTGTAAGTCTGTATACAACTATATGCTTTGATCAACTTATCAAAGCGTATATTCCAACTCCGAGATGCTTGCACCAGTCCATAGATGGATTGCTGGAGCTTGCATATTTTGTTAGCACCTTTAGGACTGACAAAACTTTCTTGTTGCATCATATACAACTCTTCTTTAATAAATCCATTAAGGAATGTAGTTTTTGTTTATCCATTTGCCAGATTTCATAAAATGTGGCAATTTCTAACGTGATTCGGACAGACTTAAGCATAGATACGAGTGAGAAACTCTCATCGTAGTCAACACCTTGAACTTGTCGAAAACCTTTTGCGACAATTCTAGATTTGTAGATAGTAACACTACTATCAGCGTCTGTCTTCCTATTGAAGATCCATTTAATCTCAATGGCTCGCCGGTCTTTGGGCAAGTCAATCAAAGTCCATACTTTGTTCTTATACATGGATCTCATCTCAGATTTCATGGCCTCAAGCCATTTCACGGAATCTGGGCTCATCATCGCTTCCTCATAGTTTGTAGGTTCGTCATGGTCAAGTAACATGACCTCCAGAACAGGATTACTGTACCACTCTGGTGCATATTTCACTCTGGTTTACCTACGAGGTTCGATAGTAACTTGATCTGAAGTTACATGATCATCATCATTAGCTTCCTCACTAATTGGTGTAGTAGTCACATGAACAAATTTCTATGATGAACTACTTTCCAATAAGGGAGCAGGTACAGTTACCTCATCAAGTTCTACTTTCCTCCCACTTACTTCTTTCGAGAGAAACTCCTTCTCTAGAAAGGATCCATTCTCAGCAACAAATATCTTGCCTTCGGATCTGTGATAGAAGGTGTACCCAACAGTTACTTTTGGGTATCCTATGAAGATGCACTTCTCCGACTTGGGTTTGAGCTTATCAAGATGAAACTTTTTCACATAAGCATCGCAACCCCAAACTTTAAGAAACGACAACTTTGGTTTCTTGCCAAACCACAGTTCATACGGTGTCGTCTCAATGGATTTAGATGGTGCCCTATTTAACGTGAATGTAGTTGTCTCTAATGCATAACCCCAAAATGATAGTGGTAAATTGGTAAGAGACATCATAGATCGCACCATATCTAATAAAGTACGGTTACGACGTTCGGACACACCATTACACTGTGGTGTTCCTGGTGGCGTGAGTAGTGAAACTATTTCACATTGTTTTAACTGAAGGCCAAACTCGTAACTCAAATATTTTTCTTCTGCGATCATATTGTAGAAACTTTTATTTTTTTTACGATGATTCTCCACTTCACTCTGAAATTCTTTGAACTTTTCAAATGTTTCAGACTTGTGTTTCATCAAGTAGATATACTCATATCTGCTCAAATCATCTGTGAAGATCAGAAAATAATGATACCCGCCGCGAGCCTCAACATTCATCGGACCACACACATCTGTATGTATGATTTCCAACAAATCTGTTGCTCGTTCCATAGTTCCGGAGAACGGCGTTTTAGTCATCTTGCCCATGAGGCACAGTTCACAAGTACCAAGTGATTCATAATCAAGTGGTTCCAAAAGTCCATCAGTATGGAGTTTCCTCATGCGCTTTATACCGATATGACCTAAACGGCAGTGCCACAAATAATTTGCACTATCATTATTAACTTTGCATCTTTTGGCTTTAATATTATGAAAATATGTATCACCACGATCGAGATCCAACAAACCATTTTCATTGGGTGTATGACCATAGAAGGTTTTATTCATGTAAACAGAACAACAATTATTCTCTAACTTACATGAATAACCGTATTGCAATAAACATGATCCAATCATATTCATGCTCAACGCAAACACTAAATAATATTTATTTTAGGTTTAACACTAATCTCGAAAGTATAGGGAGTGTGCGATGATGATCATATCAATCTTGGAACCATTTCCAATACACATTATCACTTCACCCTTAACTAGTCTCTGTTCATTCTGCAACTCCCGTCTCGAGTTACTATTCTTAGCAACTGAAATAGTATCAAATACCGAGGGGTTGCTATAAACACTAGTAAAGTACACATCAATAACATGTATATCTAATATACCTTTGTTCACCTCGCCATCCTTCTTATCCGCCAAATACTTGGGGCAGTTCCGCTTCTAGTGACCAGTCCCTTTGTAGTAGAAGCACTCTGTCTCAGGCTTAGGTCCAGACTTGGGCTTCTTCACTTGAGCAGCAACTTGCTTGCCGTTCTTCTTGAAGTTCCCCTTATTCCCTTTGCCCTTTTCATGAAACTAGTGGTCTTTGTCAACCATCAACACTTGATGCTTTTCTTGATTTCTACCTTCGTCGATTTCAGCATCACGAAGAGCTTGGGAATTACTTTTGTCATCCCTTGCATATTATAGTTCATCACTAAGTTCTAGTAACTCGGTGATAGTGACTAGAGAACTTTGTCAATTACTCTCTTATCTGGAAGATTAACTCCCACTTGATTCAAGCAATTGTAGTACTCAAACAATCTGAGCACATGCTCACTGGTTGAGCTATTCTCCTCCATCTTGTAGGCAAAGTACTGTCAGAGGTCTCATACCTCTCGACACGGGCATGAGTATGAAATACCAATTTCAACTCTTGGAACATCTTATATGCTCCATGGCGTTCAAAACGTCTTTGAAGCCCCGATTCTAAGATGTTAAGCATGGTGCACTAAACTATCAAGTAGTCATCATATTGAGCTAGCCAAACATTCATAACGTCTGCATCTGCTCCTGCAATAGGTCTGTCACCTAGCGGAGCATCAAGGACATAATTCTTATGTGCAGCAATGAGGATAAACCTTAGATCACGGATCCAATCCGCATCATTGCTACTAACATCTTTCAACTTAATTTTCTCTAGGAACATATCAAAAATAAAACAGGGGAGCTAAACGCGAGCTATTGATCTACAACATAGATATGCTAATACTACCAGGACTAAGTTCATGATAAATTTAAGTTCAATTAATCATATTACTTAAAAACTCCCACTTAGATAGACATCCCTCTAATCCTCTAAGTGATCACGTGATCCATATCAACTAAACCATGTCCGATCATCACGTGAGATGGAGTAGTTTCAATGGTGAACATCACTATGTTGATCATATCTACTATATGATTCATGCTCGACCTTTCGGTCTCAGTGTTCCGAGGCCATATCTGTTATATGCTAGGCTTGTCAAGTTTAACCTGAGTATTCCGCATGTGCAACTGTTTTGCACCCGTTGTATTTGAATGTAGAGCCTATCACACCCGATCATCACGTGGTGTCTCAGCACGAAGAACTTTCGCAACGGTGCATACTCAGGGAGAACACTTGTACCTTGAAAATTAGTGAGAGATCATCTTATAAAGCTACCGTCGAACTAAGCAAAATAAGATGTATAAAAGATAAACACCACATGCAATCAAAATATGTGACATGATATGGCCATCATCATCTTATGCCTTTGATCTCCATCTCCAAAGCATCGTTATGATCTCCATCGTCACCGGCGCGACACCTTGATCTCCATCGTAGCATCGTTGTCGTCTCGCCAATCTTATGCTTCTACGACTATCGCTACCGCTTAGTGATAAAGTAAAGCATTACAGGGCGATTGCATTGCATACAATATAGCGACAACCATATGGCTCCTATCAGTTGTCGAAAACTCGGTTACAAAACATGACCATCTCATACAATAAAATTTAGCATCATGTCTTAACCATATCACATCACAACATGCCCTGCAAAAACAAGTTAGACGTCCTCTACTTTGCTGTTGCAAATTTTACGTGGCTGCTACGGGCTTAGCAAGAACCGTTCTTACCTACGCATCAAAACCACAACGATAATTTGTCAAATTGGTGCTGTTTTAACCTTTGCGAGGACCGGGCGTAGCCACACTCGGTTCAACTAAAGTTGGAGAAATTGACACCCGCCAGCCACCTGTGTGCAAAGCACGTCGGTAGAACCAGTCTCGCATAAGCGTATGCGTAATGTCGGTCCGGGCCGCTTCATCCAACAATACCACCGAGCCAAAGTATGACATGCTGGTAAGCAGTATGACTTATATCGCCCACAACTCACTTGTGTTCTACTCGTGCATATGACATCTACGCATAAAACCTGGCTCTGATACCACTGTTGGGGAACGTAGTAATTTCAAAAAATTTCCTACGCACACGCAAGATCATGGTGATGCATAGCAACGAGAGGGGAGAGTGTTGTCCACGTACCCTCATAGACCGAAAGCGGAAGCGTTAGCACAACGCGGTTGATGTAGTCGTACGTCTTCACGATCCGACCGATCAAGTACCGATCGTACGACACCTCCGAGTTCAGCACACGTTCAGCCTGATGACGTCCCTCGAACTCCGATCTAGCCGAGTGTTGAGGGAAAGTTTCGTCAGCACGACGACGTGGTCACGATGATGATGTTCTACCGACGCAGGGCTTCGCCTAAGCACCGCTACAGTATTATCGAACTGGAGTATGGTGGAGGGGGGCACCGCACATGGCTAAAAGATCAAACGATCAATTGTTGTGTCTTGGGGTGCCCCTGCCCCCGTATATAAAGGAGCAAGGGAGGAGGAGGCCGACCCTAGAAGGGGCGCGCCAAGGGAGTAGGATTCCTACTCCTAGTAGGAGTAGGTTTCCTCCTTTCCTAGTCCAACTAGGAGAAGGGGGGGAAGGAGGGGAGTGGAGAGGGAAGGGAGAGGGGGGCCGCGCCCCAAACCCCTTGTCCAATTCGGACTGGGCTTGGGAGGGGCGCGCGCCACCTCCTGGCTGCTGCCTCTCCTTCCCACTAAGGCCCATTAAGGCCCAATACTACTTCCCCGTATTCCCGTAACTCCCCGGGACTCTGAAAAATACCCGAATCACTCGGAACCTTTCCGATGTTCGAATATAGTCATCCAATATATCAATATTTATGTCTCGACCATTTCGAGACTCCTCGTCATGTCCCCGATCTCATCCGGGAATCCGAACTACCTTAGGTACATCAAATCACATAACTCATAATACAAATCGTCACCGAAACTATAAGCGTGCGGACCCTACGGGTTCGAGAACTATGTAGACATGACCGAGACATGTCTCCGGTCAATAACCAATAGCGGAACCTGGATGCTCATATTGGTTCCTACATATTCTACGAAGATATTTATCGGTCAAACCGCATAACAACATACGTTGTTCCCTTTGTCATCGGTATGTTACTTGCCCGAGATTCGATCGTCGGTATCTCAATACCTAGTTCAATCTCGTTACCGGCAAGTCTCTTTACTCGTTCCATAATACATCATCCCGCAACTAACTCATTAGTTGCAATGCTTGCAAGGCTTAAGTGATGTGCATTACCGAGAGGGCCCAGAGATACATCTCCGACAATCGGAGTGACAAATCCTAATCTCAAAATACGCCAACCCAACAAGTACCTTCGGAGACACCTGTAGAGCACCTTTATAATCACCCAGTTACATTGTGATGTTTGGTAGCACACAAACTGTTCCTCCGGTAAATGGGAGTTGCATAATCTCATAGTCATAGGAACATGTATAAGTCATGAAGAAAGCAATAGCAACATACTAAACGATCGGGTGCTAAGCTAACGGAATGGGTCAAGTCAATCACATCATTCTCCTAATGATGTGATCCCGTTAATCAAATGACAACTCATGTCAATGGCTAGGAAACTTAACCATCTTTGATCAACGAGCTAGTCAAGTAGAGGCATACTAGTGACACTCTGTTTGTCTATGTATTCACACATGTATTATTGTTGGGTTTCGTAGTAATTTCAAAAAATTGCCTACGCTCACGCAAGATCATGGTGATGCATAGCAACGAGAGGGGAGAGTATGATCTACGTACCCTTGTAGATCGACAACGGAAGCGTTTGGTTGATGTAGTCGTACGTCTTCACGGCCCGACCGATCAAGCACCGAAACTACGGCACCTCCGAGTTCTAGCACACGTTTAGCTCGATGACGATCCCCGGACTCCGATCCAGCAAAGTGTCGGGGAAGAGTTCCGTCAGCACGACGGCATGGTGACGATCTTGATGTACTACTGCAGCAGGGCTTCGCCTAAGCACCACTACAATATTATCGAGGAATATGGTGGAAGGGGGCACCGCACACGGCTAAGAATATGATCACGTGGATCAACTTGTGTTGTTCTGGGGTGCCCCTGCCTCCGTATATAAAGGCTCAAGGGGGGGTGCGGCCGGCCTAGGAGAGGCGCGCCAGGAGGAGTCCTACTCCCTCTGGGAGTAGGATTCCCCCCAATCCTAGTTGGAATAGGATTCGCGGAGGGGGGAAAAGAGAGAGGGGGCCAGCCCCCTCTCCTTGTCCTATTCGGACCAAGGGAGGGGAGGGGCGCGCGGCCCATCTAGGGCTGCCCCTTCTCTTTTCTACTAAGGCCCGCTTAGGCCCATATAGCTCCCGGGGGGGTTCCGGTAACCTCCCGGTACTCCGGTAAAATCCCGATTTCACCCGGAACACTTCCGATATCCAAACATAGGCTTCCAATATATCAATCTTTATGTCTCGACCATTTTGAGACTCCTCGTCATGTCCGTGATCACATCCGGGACTCTGAACAACCTTCGGTATATCAAAATGTATAAACTCATAATATAACTGTCATCGTAACCTTAAGCGTGCGGACCCTACGGGTTCGAGAACAATGTAGACATGACCGAGACACGTCTCCGGTCAATAACCAATAGCAGAACCTGGATGCTCATATTGGCTCCTACATATTCTACGAAGATCTTTTATCGGTCAGACCGCATAACAACATACGTTGTTCCCTTTGTCATCGGTATGTTACTTGCCCGAGATTCGATCGTCGGTATCCAATACCTAGTTCAATCTTGTTACCGGCAAGTCTCTTTACTCGTTCCGTAATATATCATCCCGCAACTAACTCATTAGTTGCAATGCTTGCAAGGCTTAAGTGATGTGCATTACCGAGAGGGCCCAGAGATACCTCTCCGACATTCGGAGTGACAAATCCTAATCTCGAAATACGCCAACCCAACATGTACCTTTGGAGACACCTGTAGAGCTCCTTTATAATCACCCAGTTACGTTGTGACATTTGGTAGCACACAAAGTGTTCTTCCGACAAACGGGAGTTGCATAATCTCATAGTCATAGGAACATGTATAAGTCATGAAGAAAGCAATAGCAACATACTAAATGATCGGGTGCTAAGCTAATGGAATGGGTCATGCCAATCAGATCATTCAACTAATGATGTGATCCCGTTAATCAAATAACAACTCTTTGTCCATGGTTAGGAAACATAACCATCTTTGATTAACGAGCTAGTCAAGTAGAGGCATACTAGTGACACCCTGTTTGTCTATGTATTCACACATGTATTATGTTTCCGGTTAATACAATTCTAGCATGAATAATAAACATTTATCATGATATAAGGAAATAAATAATAACTTTATTATTGCCTCTAGGGCATATTTCCTTCAGTCTCCCACTTGCACTAGAGTCAATAATCTAGATCACATCGCCATGTGATTTAACATCAATAGTTCATATCTTTATGTGATTGGTTCACATCTCCATGTGACTAACACCCAAAGGGTTTACTAGATGCAATAATCTAGTTCACATTGCTATGTGATTAAGACCCAAAAAGTGATCATGTTTTGCTTGTGAGAGAAGTTTAGTCAACGGGTCTGCCACATTCAAATCCGCATGTATTTTGCAAATTTCTATGTCAACAATGCTCTGCATGGAGCTACTCTAGCTAATTTCTCCCACTTTCAATATGTATCCATATTGAGACTTAGAGTCATCTGGATCAGTGTCAAAGCTTGCATCGATGTAACCCTTTACGACGAACCTTTTGTTACCTCCGTAATCGAGAAACATATCCTTATTCCAGTAAGGATAATTTTGACCGCTGTCCATTGATCTATTCATAAATCACTATTGTACTCCCTCTCTTAACACAGTGTATGGTATACAATAGATCTGGTACACAGCATGGCATACTTTATAGAACCTATGACTGAGGCATAGGGAATGACTTTCATTCTCTTTCTATCTTCTGCCGTGGTCGGGCTTTGAGTCTTACTCAACTTCACACCTTGTAACACAGGCAAGAAACTTTTCTTTGACTATTCCATTTTGAACTACTTCAAAATCTTGTGAAGGTTTGTACTCATTGAAAAACTTATCAAGCGTCTTGATCTATCTCTATAGATCTTGATACTCAATATGTAAGCAGCTTTACCGAGGTCTTTCTTTGAAAAACTCCTTTCAAACACTCCTTTATGCTTTGCAGAATAATTCTACATTATTTCCGATCAACAATATGTCATACACATATACTTATCAGAAATGATGTAGTGCTCCCACTCACTTTCTTGTAAATACAGGCTTCACCGCAAGTCTGTATAAAACTATATGCTTTGATCAACTTATCAAAGCGTATATTCCAACTCCGAGATTCTTGCACCAGTCCATAGATGGATCGCTGGAGCTTGCATATTTAGTTAACACCTTTAGGATCGACAAAACCTTATAGTTGCATCGTATACAACTCTTCTTTAGTAAATCCATTAAGGAATGCAGTTTTGTTTATCCATTTGCCAGATTTCATAAAATGCGGCAATTGCTAACATGATTCGGACAGACTTAAGCATAGATACGAGTGAGAAAATCTCATCGTAGTCAACACCTTGAACTTGTCGAAAACCTTTTGCGACAATTCTAGCTTTGTAGATAGTAACACTACTATCAGCGTCCGTCTTCCTCTTGAAGATCCATTTATTTTCTATGGCTTGCCGATCATCGGGCAAATCCATCAAAGTCCATACTTTGTTCTCATACATGGATCATATCTCAGATTTCATGGCCTCAAACCATTTCGCGGAATCTGGGCTCATCATCGCTTCCTCATAGTTCGCAAGTTCGTCATGGTCTAGTAACATGACTTCCAGAACAGGATTACCGTACCACTCTGGTGCAGATCTCACTCTGGTTTACCTACGAGATTTGGTAGTAACTTGATCTGAAGTTACATGATCATCATCATTAGCTTCCTCACTAATTGGTGTAGTAGTCACAGGAACAGATTTCTGTGATAAACTACTTTCCAATAAGGGAGCAGGTACAGTTACCTCATCAAGTTCTACTTTCCTCCCACTCACTTCTTTCGAGAGAAACTCCTTCTCTAGAAAAACTCCGAATTTAGCAACAAAAGTCTTGCCTTCAGATTTGTGATAGAAGGTGTACCCAACAGTCTCCTTTGGGTATCCTATGAAGACATATTTCTCCGATTTGGGTTTGAGCTTATTAGGATGAAACTTTTTCATATAAGCATCACAACCCCAAACTTTAAGAAATGACAACTTTGGTTTCTTGCCAAACCACAGTTCAGATTGTGTCGTCTCAACGGACTTAGATGGTGCCCTATTTAACGTGAATGCAGCTGTCTCTAATGCATAACCCCAAAACAATAGTGGTAGATCGGTAAGAGACATCATAGATCGCACCATATCTAATAAAGTACGGTTATGACATTCGGACACACCATTATGCTGTGGTGTTCCAGGTGGCATGAGTTTGTGAAACTATTCCACATTGTTTTAATTGAAGACCAAACTCGTAACTCAAATATTTTACTTCTGCGATCATATCGTAGAAACTTTCATTTTTGTTACGATGATTCTCCACTTCACTCTGAAATTCTTTGAACTTTTCAAATGTTTCAGACCTTTGTTTCATCAAGTAGATATACTCATATCTGCTCAAATCATCTGTGAAGATCAGAAAATAATGATACCTATCGCGAGCCTCAATATTCATCAGACCACATACATCAGTATGTATGATTTCCAACAAATCTGTTGCTCGCTCCATTGTTCCGAAGAACAGAGTCTTAGTCATCTTGCCCATGAGGCATGGTTCGCAAGCATCAACTGATTCATAATCAAGTGATTCCAAAAGCCCATCAGCATGGAGTTTCTTCATGCGCTTTACACCAATATGACCTAAACGGCAGTGCTACAAATAAGTTGCACTATCATTATTAACTTTGCATCTTTTGGTTTCAATATTATGATTATGTGTATCACTACGATCGAGATCCAACGAACTATTTTCATTGGGTGTGTAACCATATAAGGTTTTATTCATGTAAACAGAACAACAATTTATTCTCTTACTTAAATGAATAACCGTATTACAATAAACATGATCAAATCATATTCATGCTCAACGTAAACACCAAATAACACTTATTTAGCTTCAACACTAATCCCGAATTTATAGGGAGTGTGCGATGATGATCATATCAATCTTGGAACCACTTCCAACACACATCGTCACTTCACCCTTAACTAGTCTCTGTTTATTCTGCAACTCCCGTTTCGAGTTACTAATATTAGCAACTGAACTAGTATCAAATACTGAGGGGTTGCTATAAACACTAGTAAAGTACACATCAATAACATGTATATCAAATATACTTATGTTCACTTTGCCATCCTTCTTATCTGCCAATCACTTGGGGTAGTTCCGCTTCCAGTGACCAGTCCCTTTGCAGTAGAAGCACTTAGTCTCAGGCTTAGGTCCAGACTTGGGCTTCTTCACTTGAGCAGCAACTTGCTTGCTGTTCTTTTTGAAGTTCCCCTTCTTCCCTCTGCCCTTTTCTTGAAACTAGTGGTCTTGTCTACCATCAACACTTGATGTTTTTCTCGATTTCTACCTTCATCAATTTCCGCATTACGAAGAGCTTGGGAATCGTTTCCGTTATCCCTTGCATATCATAGTTCATCACGAAGTTCTACTAACTTGGTGATGGTGACTAGAGAATTCTGTCAATCACTATCTTATCTGGAAGATTAACTCCCACTTGATTCAAGCGATTGTAGTACTCAGACAATCTGGGCACATGCTCACTAGTTGAGCGATTCTCCTCCATCTTTTAGCTATAGAACTTGTTGGAGACTTCATATCTCTCAACTCGGGTATTTGCTTGAAATATTAACTTCAACTCCTGGAACATCTCATATGCTCCATGACGTTCAAAACGTCTTTGAAGTCCCGATTCTAAGCCATTAAGCATGGTGCACTAAACTATCAAGTAGTCATCATATTGAGCTAGCCAAACGTTCATAATGTCTGCATCTGCTCCTGCAATAGGTCTGTCACCTAGCGGTGCATCAAGGACATAATTCTTCTGTGCAGCAATGAGGATAAACCTCAGATCACGGATCCAATCCGCATCTTTGCTACTAACATATTTCAACACAATTTTCTCTAGGAACATATCAAAATAAACACAGGGAAGCAACAACGCGAGCTATTGATCTACAACATGATTTGCAAAATACTACCAGGACTAAGTTCATGATAAATTTAAGTTCAATTTAATCATATTACTTAAGAACTCCCACTTAGATAGACATCCCTCTAATCCTCTAAGTGATCACGTGATCCAAATCAACTAAACCATGTCCGATCATCACGTGAGATGGAGTAGTTTCATTGGTGAACATCACTATGTTGATCATATCTACTATATGATTCACGCTCGACCTTTCGGTCTCCGTGTTCCTAGGCCATATCTGTATATGCTTGGCTCGTCAAGTATAACCTGAGTATTCCGCGTGTGCAACTGTTTTGCACCCGTTGTATTTGAACGTAGAGCCTATCACACCCGATCATCACGTGGTGTCTCAGCACGAAGAACTTTCGCAACGGTGCATACTCAGGGAGAACACTTCTTGATAATTAGTGAGAGATCATCTTATAATGCTACCGTCAATCAAAGCAAGATAACATGCATAAAAGATAAACATCACATGCAATCAATATAAGTGATATGATATGGCCATCATCATCTTGTGCTTGTGATCTCCATCTCCGAAGCACCGTCGTGATCACCATCGTCACCGGCGCGACACCTTGATCTCCATCACCGCATCGTTGTCGTCTTGCCAATCTTATGCTTCCACGACTATCGCTACCGCTTAGTGATAAAGTAAAGCATTACAGCGCGATTGCATTGCATACAATAAAGCGACAACCATATGGCTCCTGCCAGTTGCCGATAACTCGGTTACAAAACATGATCATCTCATACAATAAAATTTAGCATCATGTCTTGACCATATCACATCACAACATGCCCTGCAAAAACAAGTTAGACGTCCTCTACTTTGTTGTTGCAAGTTTTACGTGGCTGCTACGGGCTTAAGCAAGAACCAATCTTACCTACGCATCAAAACCACAATGATAGTTTGTCAAGTTGGTGCTGTTTTAACCTTCGCAAGGACCGGGCGTAGCCACACTCGGTTCAACTAAAGTTGGAGAAACTGTCACCCGCTAGCCACCTTTGTGCAAAGCACGTCGGGAGAACCGGTCTCGCGTAAGCGTACGCGTAATGTCGGTCCAGGCCGCTTCGTCCAACAATACCGCCGAACCAAAGTATGACATGCTGGTAAGCAATATGACTTATATCGCCCACAACTCACTTGTGTTCTACTCGTGCATATAACATCAACACATAAAACCTAGGCTCGGATGCCACTGTTGGGTTTCGTAGTAATTTTAAAAAAATTCCTACGCACACGCAAGATCATGGTGATGCATAGCAACGAGAGGGGGAGAGTGTGATCTACGTACCCTTGTAGATCGACAACGGAAGCATTAACTTGGTTGATGTAGTCGTACGTCTCCACGGCCCGATCGATCAAGCACCGAAACTACGGCACCTCCGAGTTCTAGCACACGTTCAGCTCGATGACGATCCCCGGACTCCGATCCAGCAAAGTGTCGGGGAAGAGTTCCGTCAGCACGACGGCGTGGTGACGATCTTGATGTACTACCGTCGCAGGGCTTCGCCTAAGCACCGCTACAATATTATCGAGGACTATGGTAGAAGGGGCACCGCACACGGCTAAGAATATGATCACGTGGATCAACTTGTGTCTCTAGGGGTGCCCCTTGCCTCCGTATATAAAGGCTCAAAGGGGGGGGCGGCCGGCCAAGAGGAGGCGCGCCAGGAGGAGTCCTACTCCCTCCGGGAGTAGGACTCCCCCCCCCTTTTCTAGTTGGAATAGGATTCGCGGAGGCGGAAAAGAGGAGAGAGAGAGAGGAGGAAGGGGGGACGGCCCCTTCTCCTTGTCCTATTCGGACCAAGGGGGGGAAGGGCGCGCGGCCCATATCTGGCCACCTCTCCTCTCTTCCACTAAGGCCCACTAAGGCCCATATACCTCCCGGGGGTTCCGGTAACCTCCCGGTACTCCGGTAAAATCCCGATTTCACCCGGAACACTTCCGATATCAAAACATAGGCTTCCAATATATCAATCTTTATGTCTCGGCCATTTCGAGACTCCTCGTCATGTCTGTGATCACATCCGGGACTCCGAACAACCTTCAGTATATCAAAATGTATAAACTCATAATATAACTGTCATCGTAACCTTAAGCGTGCGGACCCTACAGGTTCGAGAACAATGTAGACATGACCGAGACACGTCTCTGGTCAATAACCAATAGCGGAACCTGGATGCTCATATTGGCTCCTACATATTCTACGAAGATCTTTTATCGGTCAGACCGCATAACAACATACGTTGTTCCCTTTGTCATCGGTATGTTACTTGCCCGAGATTCGATCGTCGGTATCCCATACCTAGTTCAATCTCGTTACCGGCAAGTCTCTTTACTCGTTCCGTAATATATCATCCCGCAACTAACTCATTAGTTGCAATGCTTGCAAGGCTTAAGTGATGTGCATTACCGAGAGGGCCCAGAGATACCTCTCCGACATTCGGAGTGACAAATCCTAATCTCGAAATACGCCAACCCAACATGTACCTTTGGAGACACCTGTAGAGCTCCTTTATAATCACCCAGTTACGTTGTGACGTTTGGTAGCACACAAAGTGTTCCTCCGACAAACGGGAGTTGCATAATCTCATAGTCATAGGAACATGTATAAGTCATGAAGAAAGCAATAGCAACATACTAAACGATCGGGTGCTAAGCTAATGGAATGGGTCATGTCAATCAGATCATTCAACTAATGATGTGATCCCGTTAATCAAATAACAACTCTTTGTCCATGGTTAGGAAACATAACCATCTTTGATTAACGAGCTAGTCAAGTAGAGGCATACTAGTGACACCCTGTTTGTCTATGTATTCACACATGTATTATGTTTCCGGTTAATACAATTCTAGCATGAATAATAAACATTTATCATGATATAAGGAAATAAATAATAACTTTATTATTGCCTCTAGGGCATATTTCCTTCAACCTCACGAGGTGACCGTGACGCAAGCCATGACGACGAGGATGCCAGGCGGGTGCGAGCCTGCACAGTGTCCTCCTTTCTTCTTTGCTGCAAAGGGGGAAAGCGCAGCCGCAGAGTACCGAGGCATCAGGCAAAGGTTGCCATTTCGGTGCAACGAGACCAAGACCATGAGGACTACAAGATGGAGGTCACCGTGGAGCCCAAGACGGTGTCATCACCAGAGCTTTGCGCAGGCGAAGACTACTTTTGTCAGGATAGCTGATACTAGCTATCCCCCTTCAAATTAGCCCGCCATTTTTGGCTCCCTTCCTGCTCGATCTTTGGGAAGAGGACCAGGGCCTCTATAAATAGGACCAGCCACCCACAGAGCAAAGAGAGGTTCAGAGGTTGGAAGGAAATAGGGGGGATTGAAGGAATAAAGAAAGGATCAGAGAGAGAGAGAAAGGTGACTGAACTCCTCCCAGCAGATGATCGCCCCAGCCAAGAACAGATCCTCGCGAGGCTGTTCTTCCTTGTATTGTTCATCATCATCAGCCCAAGAGGCAATCCACCACACCACACACTGGAGTAGGGTATTACACCACAACGGTGGCCCGAACCAGTATAAACCCTGTGTCTCTTGTGTTGTTCTTTCTGTAGTTCAGATCCTAGTAAGGCGGAGGGGCGCAGGTAGGTAGGAGGCGAAATCTCCGTGCGCACCCCAGTGTTCGAACCTCAAGGGTCTGCCGCAACCCGAAATCCGACAGCCATGATCGAAGCGACCCATTCCACGCAAAGCGGCACCACCACGGCTGTGCGGGGCCGCGACGGGGGTCACGGTGTGCTTGAGGAGGCGGCCACATCCGCGATTGGGCACGAAAGAGCCGGGCCCCTCATGAGGGGCCTTCCCCTTCTTCTCGGCAGAGGTCTTCTTTGACGGCGCCATTGGTGTCGCAACTGGCGATGGAGCAAAGGGGGAGAAGCGAGCGGAATCGGAAGCGGTGGAGATGGGCGATGGGGGCTCCGCCCCCACCGCATTTATAGCAGAAGAAGGCCAACCAGCGCCCCCCACGATCACAGTTAATGATGGTTTTTCCTTTCATACAGCAGGGACTTGTCAAGTCAGGCAGTTGCCGAGGCAACATGGGGAAGTGAAGACGCCCACGTCCAATCAATTGCCACGCGTCGACCAAGGCCGCAGGCTAATGGGGCCCGTGGAGATCCGCACTTGCCCTTCGGCTTCGCCTTGAAACCAAGCCCGAGCATGCCTTGGGTCCGGGGGCTACTGTCGGCGTTCTGGGAATGGGGGTCCCCAGACTTGCCTGCTTGCGGCCCATGGCGTGGCTCTGCATGTGGGCCCGTACAGCCAATCTTCACCAACAAGCATTCAAGACCGTCGCGAGGGCCAAGCCTCGCGAGGTGGATGACATAAACCCTCCTCAAGAGCGGCCTCACCAGGCTGGCTCACGAGGGGTGGAGAGATCAAGTCTAGGCAAATCTCGTGAGGTTCTAATGACGTGAGCCATGACGATCGAGACCAGGCGGGTGCCAGCTCGCACAGTGTCCTTGTTTCCTCTTTGGTTCTAAGGAGGCAAGCACAGACGAAGAGTACCGAGGCATCAAGCAAAGGTTTCCATATCGGTGCAACGAGACCAAGACCAGCAGGACGGCAAGACGGAGATCACCATGGAGCCCAAGGCGGCGTTCCACCAAAGCCTTTGGCAGGCGAAGACTGCTTTTGTCAGGATAACTGTACTAGCTGTCCCCTTTCAAATTGTCGTTGTTGGCTCCCTTCCCGCTCAATATTTGGGGAGAGGACCACGACCTCTATAAATAGGACTAGCCACCACCATAGCTAGGGGATCGACCTTATCTTGGATTGGGGCCATTCCATCCTTACCCTCACACACAACAAGCACAAGAACACCTCACCTCAGGAGGCTGTTCTTCCGCTTGTACTGTTCATCATCAGCCCAAGAGGCAATCCACCACACCACACTAGAGTAGGTTATTGCACCACAATGGTGGCCTGAACCAGTATAAATCTTGTGTCTCTTGTGTTGCGAGTTCGCCGAGCTAGCCTTAGAGATCGTGGCGAGGTTGAGGGCGTGAGTTGGTAGGGGGAGATCTTCATGCGCACCCTAGTGTTTGAACCTTAAGGGTTTTCCCAGAACCCGAGATCCAACATTTGGCGCACCAGGTAGGGGTGCACTGGAGTTTTCCTTCCGTTGGTTCATGGTCCACCATCTTCGCGCCCATTCTCCATGGCAGGTGCAATGGCCACCCAAGTTCAAGCCGGGAGGGTGCTTGCTGCCGAGCAAGCCACCTTGCCGCTGCCAGCACGGTCTCTTGAACTATCGAGTGGACTCGAAATAGGACAAAAGCGCGGCTAGTAGCGGGTAGGCCACCTTGCTGTTCCCAGCGCGATCGCATAAACTGTCGAGCGGACTAGAGACAGAGACAAGGGCATTGCCAATAGTGGAAATGTCCCATTGCATGCAGGTTAGCCATACAAGGAAAGAGATCTTTTGAGGAAGAAAGACTCATATAAATGAAATTAGCCAAAATTTTAGATGACTTAGCTTTTCGGGGCCATGCTGATGGCTGTCGAAGCTGCGGACGACACTAGAGGGTGGTCGATCGACATCGCCTTCTCCCTTCGGACCATCCCCATGAAAGAGTCGTCGCGTCGGCTCCAAAACCAGATTCCCACGGCTTGCGCCCCCTACCTGGAGTGCCAAAGATGTCGGGGGAAATGACACCTACGGGATCACGAGGAATCCCTTTTTGCTACGGTTGGCGGGCACAGGGCTATGGAAAGAGCGGGGGTGAGAGATTAACGTGGGGGGGGGGGTTATCCAGGTTCGGACCGCAAGTGATGCGTAATACCCTACTGCTGCTGGTTTCTGTTTATCTGGTGTTCTTGGACCAGCTACAAGGTGTCCAGGGTCCAAAAAATCCGAGTCCTCTCTTAGTACGCCGCGAGCCTCCTTTTATACTCAAAGGGGCTACCACAGTGGCACACAGGAGATGGAAAGGTATACAGTATTCGAGTCTATCTCTTGGCACCGTAGGACAAACGCATTTGATGCGCTGCCAACGTGCCCTCCTTGCTTTATCGGGGACGGTAAGTAAGCTCGTCCCACCTGTCGCCGCCTCGCATGGCTTCGACACGCGTCCAAACTGGCGAGTACACGTGTGACGCCCCGAGACCGTTGCGCCAGGTGTCTTCCAGTTATTCGCCGATGTTGCCATGTCATTTGCTTGCGTGTTGCATTTCATCATGTGCGTTGCATCATCATGTTTTCAAAACCTGCATCCGTCTGGGTTCCCCCAGTTATGTCCGTTGTCCGTTCTGAGCCCAGACACACTTGCACGCGCCCGCGGCATGTCCGAAATAGTATTTTATAAGTGGCCGGAAAATGTTATCGGAATAGGTTGAGAGTTGGCGAGCGGTCTTATTATAGTGTAGATAGGCCACCTGCCAAATTTCATCACATTCGGAGATCGTTTGATGCCCCAACGGATACTTATAGGGCAATATAGTCGGTCTAACGTCGGACGTTTTCGGTCTCCGGAAATAGTCGCCGGGATGCATTCATCCTTTTTCCTCTCAGTCAAACCCAACTGCACAGCCCTCTAACCCCACCTAGGTCCAACCAACCCCCCACTCTCGACCGGTGCCGTCTGATCTTGATCGGAGGGTTCGGAAACCCCTCCTAACCCCCAAACCCTAGCAAATTTGCTATATATGGACACCCATAGTCCATTTTGGGCAACCTAGACCCCTTTCCCCTACCTCTAGCCTCCCCCTCCTCAGATTCTGTGCAGCACCACTCCCATCTCGCCACTTGGCCCCGTCCAATGGACCAGTCACCGCCGGCCGGACGCTCCCTCACCAACCCGCTCGTGCCACCCCTCAGCAACCAGCGCCGCCCTCCTCCACTCCGCATGCCACACGTCGCCCCCAGTGCCCACTTCGCTGCGCGCCCCCTGGCCCATCCGCAGCCCGCCCCGAGGCTGGATCTGGGCCCGAGAGCCCCGCAGCTGCCATCTTCCTTGCTGCCGCCCTCCCGAGGCTCCGTCGCCGCCTTGGTCCTCGCCGGTGGCTGCCCTATCGCTGCATCAGCCAGCCGCGCGCAAGCGCCTCGCCCCCGGGGAGCGCCAGGTCACGCTGCCCTGTCTCTCTCCTTTTCCTTTGCCCCTCTGAGTTCTCTCGCTCTCTCTCTCTCTCTCTCGCTCTCCCTCTCTCTCTCTCTCTCTGCAGGACCCGCTCATCGTCGCCGGCACCCGTCCCAGCCATTCCTACGCCGGATCCGACGAGCCATCGCCTGGATCCGCTTCCTCCGGTTGTTCCCGTCCACCTCCGGCGTCCTCTGCGCTTGATGTTGCCGGATCCAGCTGCCGTCCGCCGTCGATGCTCGTCGGTTCCTTTCTGCCTCGTCCTCGTCAGGAGTTCCAGGACGAGACCTCCCGTCGTGGGCTCCCGTAGGCAGACCGGCCCAGCGCACCGGCCTCCAGCCCAGCCTTCCTCTTCCACCGACCTGGGCCATAGCCCATTGTGAGAAACCCCCCTCCCAGCGCCTGTTCCTGTTAGGCCCGCGAGTCGATTTGGCCCAGTGTGTTTTTATTTCCCTATTGCGATTTTAGCTTTTTATCCGGAGACTGCAGTTTTCACACAAAGGTCCCTAAACTTCATGCATATAATAACTTAATAACCGTGCATCGGATTAAAACAAACTTAATATGAAAGTTGCTTAGAATTTTGTCTATTTAATAATATCCAACTTTCATCTATGTTTAAAATCCTTAAGATGTTGTTTGTTTAAACTTGCTTAATTAACTTGCTAAAATGATTTATTTCATAACTAAATAACCGTAGCTCCAAACCTAACAATATTTATATGTATATGGGGTAGAATTTTGCCTAGTTTAACATGGTGGCATCACTTAGCATGTTTAGCAACTCTAAAATTGTGTTTAGGGAAGAATAGTACCAAACCTAATATATGGCATATGGGGATTTACCGGATTCGTTGTTTGTTATATCCGGCCCCATTTAAATTGTTTAGATGGTGTAGTTTTGTTATGACTCACCTCTTGCCATGTTTAACAACATTTAATATTGTTGGGTACATAAACGAGAGAGAACTAAATAATTGATGTGGTGTTCCATCAATATGCAACTTGTTGCATATTGAGCTCCACTTAACTTGTAGTTTTGTTTGTGCCCTTTGCCATGCCATGCTTCATTAAACCGGACATGCATCATACTTGATTGTGCATCATGCCATGTTTATGTGATGGTTGTTTACTATGTTGTTTGCTTCTTTCCGGTGTTGCTTCGTCGGTTTAGTTTCGTTAACGTCGCGTGTGTGAGGATCCGTTCGACTACGTCCATTTGTCTTCTTCATGGACTCGTTCTTCTTCCTTGCGGGATTTCAGGCAAGATGATCATACCCTCGAAATCACTTCTATCTTTGCTTGCTTAGTTGCTCGCTCTTTTGCTATGCCTATGCTGCGATACCTACCACTTGCTTATCATGCCCCCCGTATTGTTGAACCAAGCCTCTAACCCACCTTGTCCTAGCAAACCATTGTTTGGCTATGTTACAGCTTTGCTCAGCCCCTCTTATAGCGTTGTTAGTTGCAGGTGAAGATTGAAGATTGTTCCTTGTTGGAACAAGGAGATGTTGTTCCTTGTCGGAACATGTTTACTTGTTGGGATATCACATTATATCTTATTTAATTAATGCATCTATATACTTGGTAAAGGGTGGAAGGCTCGGCCTTATGCCTGGTGTTTTGTTCCACTCTTGCCGCCCTAGTTTCCGTCATATCGGTGTTATGTTCCCGGATTTTGCGTTCCTTACGCGGTTGGGTTATAATGGGAACCCCTTGACAGTTCGCTTTGAATAAAACTCCTCCAGCAAGGCCCAACCTTGGTTTTACCATTCGCCACCTAGCCTTTTTCCCTTGGGTTAGGCCAGCCCAAGGGTCATCTTTATTTTTACCCCCCCCCCCGGGCCAGTGCTTGTCTAAGTGTTGGCCTGAAACAGAACCACTTGCGGCGCCACCTCGGGGAAACTTGAGGGCTGGTTTTAGCTATACGTAGTGTTCATCCGGTGTTGCCCTGAGAACGAGATATGTGCAGCTCCTATCAGGATGTCGATGCATCGAGCGGTCTTGCTGGACTTGTTTTACCATTGTCGAGGATGTCTTATAACCGGGATTCCGAGTCTGATCGGGTCTTCCCGCTAGAAGGAATATCCTTCGTTGACCGTGAGAGCTTGTGATGGGCTAAGTTGGGACACCCCTGCAGGGATTTGAACTTTCGAAAGCCGTGCCCGCGGTTATGGGCAGATGGGAATTTGTTAACGTCCGGTTGTAGAAAACCTGAAGTTGACCTTAACTAAAATGCATCAACCGCGTGTGTTACCGTGATGGTCTCTTTCCGGCGGAGTCCGGGAAGTGAACACGGTGTTGGAGTTATGCTTGACGTAGGTTGCTTTAGGATCACTTCTTGATCATAGATTTTCGACTGTGCTTTTGCCTTCTCTTCTCGCTCTCATTTGCGTATGTTAGACACCATATATGCTAGTCACTTGCTGTAGCTCCATCTCATACCTTTACCTTACCCATAAGCTTAAATAGTGTTGATCGCGAGGGTGCGAGATTCTTGAGTCCCTGTGGCTCACAGATACTTCCAAAACCAGCTTGCAGGTGCCGATGAGTCTGGGCAGATGACGCAACCAAGCTCAGGAGGAGCTCGATGAAGATCTTGTCCTTTGTGTTGTTCCGTTCTAGTTGATCAGTAGTGGAGCCCAGTTGGGGTCGATCGGGGACCTTGTCGCATTTGGGGTTCTTCTTTTATTTTGGTTCCGTAGTCGGCCCTTGATTGTATTTGGATGTTGTAATGCTTTATTCATGTATTGTGTGAAGTGGCGATTGTAAGCCAACTATGTATCTTTTCCCTTATTGTATTACATGGGTTGTGTGAAGATTACCTTACTTGCGACATTGCTTTCAATGCGGTTATGCCTCTAAGTCGTGCTTCGACACGTGGGAGATATAGCCGCATCGAGGGCGTTACAAGTTGGTAATCAGAGCCTTCCCCGACCTTAGGAGCCCCCACTGCTTGATCGAATTAGCGGACGTTGTTGAGTCTAGAAATGTTTTGAGTCATTTAGGAATTATATATCGGAGAGTTTAGGAATTCTTTTACTCCCCAGTCCCTTCATCGCTCTGGTGAGGCATCCTGACGTAGAGTTTTGACTCTTCTCTTCTCAAATTTCACTAAAAAAAATTAGGATCACGCGGGTATCTTGGAATCATTCCGATGGTTTTGTGACGAGAACATTGTTCTTGGTGCCTCCTGACATTTAGGGGTTGTGGCAGTGTCCCGGGGAGTTGAGCTCCGAGGTGTTGTCGTCACAATTTTATCGTTGCAGTTCTGGAATACCTGAGTTTAGTTTCGCCGACATCGAAAATCTATTTTATGCAGTTGTTGGTGAGATAACCTCGACGCCACCCAGTACTGGGGCGGGAGTTCAGGAGTATTGCCATAACTCATATAACGGATGCTTTTCGAAGGTTGAGGTAGATGATTTCCGAAGGTTTCTTGGTTATGTGTTGAAGGATGGATACAGCTGGATGTAGGATTTGCTTGTTTTGGGTGAGATATTATGCTTCCCCTGTATCCCCAACACCTGATTGCATAACCGGAAAATTTCGGGAGTTTATAAGTGGGAATTCAAGTAGCTCTTAGGATATCTTTCCGACAGATGTATGATATGAAATTGGGGTTCGACGTCTAGTGGTCCGCCTATCCACGGTTGGTTTTACAGTGGTCTCGTTGTGTCTTAAAGAGTCCTTGGCTATGCCGACTCGGGGACGCTTCGTATGTCATGTGCACTGCCTTGTACATGATGGTGCTGTACGATCGAGCCCGTGTAGGCCCCACCACGAAAACTCCGGACGAAATCTCTATCATATGTTTGTTCCGGCTTATTCTACAAGCCAATCCTTTGTTTTTTGTTTTGAGTTGTGGTATTCGAGTTGCTTCAAAGTCAAATGTTGATTCCATATTTTTCCTAAGCGGTGTTCTCATACTCCTATGTTAATACTAAACCTTCATGATAATCGAGATTGTCATGACAATCCTTTTCAACCGGTGTGTTTTCTCCTCAAGCGGTTCCGTTCATTTTCAACGTCCGCAAGATCAATTATCAGTTCTTCTCAACGGTGTCCTTTTCATCCGTCTCCAAATTGTCTTTGTTTTTTTCCCACCTGCCCACCCTTTTTCCTCAAGGACTCAGATTTCTTATTCAAGTATCCTTTTATTGATGAGAAGTCTCTCCATTCTTTTCCGTCAATGTTCTTATCCGTTGATTCTCAGGAAGATGCTAACGAAGCTTCAAGTTCGTCTCTCGTCACTCATTTTTTTCTCCACTGGATTCAATTCGAGTTTTCGGTGTTGATCATATTCTTTTCCGTATTTCAATGTTTTCTCATGCCGTTGCACCTCATAATCATTCCCCGCTTTCTATTCAATTGTTCCGGAGTGCTCAAGATATCTCGAAGATTTGTGTTTTCCACTCTGCATTCGTTCAAGATCTTTCAAGGATGTTCTCTCATTCAAGTCTTTTATTTCAACGGGTGCATTATCTCTCTTTTAAATCGTTCTACGGTGTTTCTTTTGAGTGGGCCCTAACCCACAGGTCTTTTCCCAAGATCTTACCTGACTCTTCTTATTTTCTCGGAGCTATCCTCAGATTTCTTTTCCAAGTTTGACGTAAGAATGAGTTATCATCAGTCAAATGCCTTTCTCCTTGATCTTTAAAATTCTTTTCATCATTGGTTCAACTTTTCTATTCTTCTTTATTCCGGAGTGTCTCAACAATTCACGGTGGTGTTTCTTGTTGTCTTTCTCAACATTTGAAGACCGAAGAAGAGTTTCTCTTCAATCTTATCCATTCTCTCGAAGATTCATAATGCTAGCTTACTGCCATCCTCTCATAATTATTTTGATTGTGAGTATTCTTTTCACCTATCCGGAGCATTTCATGAGTTGTTTCCATTTCTTTACTCCGAAGGCCATCTTTTCAAATATTTTTCATTCTAGCTTTCAGCTCTCGTTCTCCAAACCTTACCGGTGCATCAATCAAATATCCTCTAATCAGCTCGTGCTCTCTTCGTTCTCTTGTATCAAATTCCCTCAAGTATCCTGATTCGTTCTCTAATTCTTACCGGTGATTCATCCTTTACTTCGTTCATTTTAATTCTTACGGTGGTTCAATCAAGATTCATTTTCTCTTGGTATCTTATCGATTCATACATTCTTTCCAAATCCTACCAGTGGTTCGTTGAAGACCTTCTCAAGTTATGCTATATCTATCTTAATCCTTTTCAAAGAGAGTAAGTAGTATGCCAAATCCATTATTTGTCATCAATTTAATTGGTGAAGGATGAGCATAATATAATTCTTATTCTTGTTTCATCGAGTAAATTCAATTCCTTATTCTGGAGGCTCATCAAATTCTCGGTTTCATTTGTTTCATCTTTTCTTTTCCCGGAGTTCCAAGCTCTCTCAATTTTCTCGTCATGAAGATCCATCTAATCATTGCAAGTCTTCACCTTGTGTTTTCAACTTCTCTTTCATTTCAATTGATCATTTCTTTTATTACCGGAGTTCTCACAAAGTTTCCACATGATGGTTCATCAAGGATTAAATTCCTTCTCGAAGTGTTCATCAACATTCTTTTCAGAGGAGCTCAAGCTTTCTTCATCTCTTAATCCGGAGTGCAATTCTTTCTACCGTATCATTGGAGGTGGTATTATGTTATTCTTGATAATTTGAGTTCATGTTTCTTGATTCTCAAGTTATCAAGAATGAGAAATTTTAAATCCATCAACCTCTTCGTTGGGGTTATCTTGGGTTATATTTCACCTAAAGTTTTTCCTAAGGATTTTTTCTATTTATGGTGGTTATAAATTATCTAAGTTCTTCTTTTATCCTTCCGGCGAATAAGTTTCTTGTCTCCTTGTTCATATCAATACAATCTTTTTTCGTGAGTGGCAGGTTGTCACCTCATTATTTGAGATGTATTCCATAAGACCATATCAAGCTTATTCTTTTAGTTGTTGTTAACCCAACAACTCCGTTTTAGCATATGTTGTAAGCGTGCTCTCTCAAGATCTTGTTTCCCTCCGTTCATTCCTTTCCATTCTTACTTTCGTTTCGGAGGCATTGTGATGTTACTCTCTTCAGTCATCATCTCGAATGGTGAGGATCGTGTTCTTTTCGTGCTTATCCATTTAACCAGAGTGTTGTGTCCTCTGCTCAAGTTCTTTTCACCTTATCAAGTCTTGCATCTCTTTTCAGCCGGAGTGCTGCCCGAATTGGTTCTCCCTTGTTCCTCTTTTCTAACGGAGAGTTATCAACTTTGTTCACATTCGTTGTATTCTTTCATTCAATTTGCTCAACCTCGCAAGGTTCTTTGGTTTCACTCGTTTGTCCAAGAAGCAACTTAGTTTTACCTCTTCTCCTTTCTCTTCCGTTTTCCCTCCGGTGCCATTCTAGATCTCGGGATGAGATTCTCTCGTAGTGGTGGAGTGTTGTGATGCCCCAAGACCGGAGCTTCAGGTGCCTTCCAGGGTTTTCGAGATTCGCTGGGTGATTTGCTTGTTGCTTGTTGCTTTCATCATTGCATCATGTGCATTGCATCATGTCATCATGCCATCATGTCATTAATCTTTGCAGCTCAAATCAACTAAATAAATCGTATGGATGTTCGGTCCATTTAAATTGAGGGAATTCACATGGTGAGTTCTCTTTATAACATATCCTCCCGATATTAGGGAGCTATATTAAATATTCCATTTTCAAAATCACCCATGAACACACTTGCAAAAATCCCAATGCCTTTGTTATCGCAACTCTTGGCCTCTAAATTTGCCATATGTCCTTTCTTCATTTTCCGGAGCTCCACCTAAATTCTCAACATTTATGGACCTTCCTCTTACCGAGTCCCAGTTCAAACCCATTTGAATCATATTCAAATGAGTTTGAATTTATATCTTTCAATATTACCGTTTCTAATTTTCTTGGGTCAAACTTATTTTTGGGAGTCCAAGAAAATTAACCGCATGTCCAAATTCCTCTTCCAACCTTCTCTTCTCTCCTTTTTCCTTTCTTCTACTTCTCTGTTTTTTTTTTGGAAGAAAGAGGAGAGAGAAGAGAGCTAGCTGGGCCTCCCCTGTTGCGCCAGCCGCAACCTGTAGCTAGGCCGGCCCATTCGGCCCAAGGCCAAGGCCCAGCCGCCACTTTGCTAAACCTAGCCCGACCGCAACCCTAGCCCGATCGAAAAACCTCTCTCGCTCCCCTGCTCGAACCTCCAGCGCCGCCAGGAGCCCAATCCCCATCAACTTTCTACCGTTTCCCTCGATCGCTCTCTCTCCCTCCAGCGCCGCCTCAGCCTCCCTGGTCTCTCTCTCACGCCGATCCCCTCCACCTCCATGCACGTCGCTGGCCCTCAAGCTTGCCGATGCCTCACGCGACGCTCCTTCATCTTGCGAGACCCGCGCGGTTGCCAGCCAGGGAGACCACCGTGCTGGCCCATAGCTTCGCCATCGCGCCTTGTTTCTCTGCCGGCGATCACGACCGGATGCCGCGTCGTACCCCGCCGCTAGCCTCTGCTCTGCGCGTCTCGCCTCCCTCGTTGCACCCTCACCTCTGTTTCCGGCCACCGCCAATGAGCAGCTCCACCGGAGCCACGTCAGCTCACCGCTCCCCCCCATGCCGTGACTCCTCTGCTCGGGAGCCGCACTTTTGCTGCCTCCTCATAGGATCTTCCCTACCTCGCTGCTGCTGCTCTTCACCACGCCCCATGATTCCTGGGATGCCTTGCTGTTGCCGTTGTTTTCCCGTGTCAAACGAAATGGGCACGCCGCCTGTTGTACCACGGTGCCGCGCCCCTGTTCATCATCGTTGTCTCCACGAGCCCCTATTCTGCTGCTGGCTCCGTCGAAGGCTGCCAAGGTCATCTGTTTGGCTCCGATGACTTTTGGCTCATGTGCACGCCCCGCGTCTTGCACCTCCATTTGTTGTTGTTGTTGACGTCAAGCTCGACCCCCGAACAGGTAATAACGCTAAGTACCAGGTCAACGAGGACCGCTGAGTTCGTCTTCTGCCGTCTCCGGAACCGCCAAGTCCCTAGACGACAAGTTCTTCTCCGAACATGTACGACTACAACCGGTGTGCATTTTTGTCAAGTCCGACTATGACAAACGGCTACATGATGAAACGCCAAGTACCACTATCGCTGGGTACGACTACTTCCGCGATGGTACGAGAACAACTACCGTCGACCCTCGAAGCCTCCGTGGACGTCAAGTCCCTCGTCATGATCCCGAACATCTACGGAAAATTGTGCAACTAAGAACGTGAACGACTACCGCCGCCAAGATCACGAGAACCACTACCGTCGTCATGTACTCCTACTTCCACTACGAACGTCCCGAGAACGTCTACTTCCTCTACCTGGCACCGAACGAGAACCGTCCCGTTTGCACACTTCGAAGGTATAACCCCGAGACGACGTCCGTGAACGTATGCTTGCGATGTTTGAGATGCTCGTGTTTGCACCGTGTCCAAAGTGTCACTCGTTTTCCTTGTCGCCAACTCGTGGGAC